>NW_010179147.1:14904-36940 GCF_000695765.1 Mesitornis unicolor
CTTAAGTACATGATATAAAGCTGTAAATTTCAGCTTGATTTTTTTTTGCATCCTGACTCTAGTGCATGAAGTCCAAAGCATGAATAGTTTTACTCTGGAGTATTTTAATTATACATGTGCATAGGCATTTTCAGGATTGAACCACTGCTTTCATTTTATAGTTTTTGGTTTTTAACATATCTGTCAAACCTAGTAGAATAATTCCAACTTTTTGCTTCCAAGTGAAAAATCAGATGTTAAGTATTACTTTATTTGAGTTTATTCTACTTCAGTAGTCTATATATTTTTGTTTTATTTAAAGCTTTATGAGCAATGCTATAAGAATACTAAAGACTCTCTGATATGTTTAGACCAATTTGCAGAAAAAATAACCCAATTAGGAAAACTTTTCTACAGTCTAACAATTCTAAGTTTTAGCTCATAAATACTGTCTTCCACTACCTGCTCTCAGGAAAATTACTGTTCTTGGAGAACAGAGGGATTAATAGTGAATTGCATTGGGCTAAGAGCTGTGGGATTAAAAATATTTTCTCAAAAAGGGAAAAATAAAAAAAAAATCTCCTACACAACATCCTTTGCAAGAGCAGCCGCTGTCGGATTTTCTCTGGTCTGTTGTACAACTACTTCAAATCTAATACTCCCTCCGTACCATAACACGCAGTCAGCCTGTCTCTGCCTCTTCCCCTTTGAATGTCAGAAGTCTTGCCTGTCTCTGCCAGTTGAACTTCTTGTCTCCACTGGTGCTTTTTAGTCTCCACCTGCAATGCTGATTTAGAGCCTCCGTCTGAGAAGACTATTAACAATATCTTAAGCCAGGCCTGAGCATTTACCTGAAGTTAAGCCCCTTGTTGTATGTTTTTAGAAAGAGAATGGATCCTGGAATACTCTCAGTTGTTTCCATACATCAAAATTTATGTTCTTCTAGTCTGAAGTCAGGTCTAGTCTGCCAGATACTGGCAGCGTATCTTTACATTAGCTTTGTTTTCTTAACATCCCTGCTTCTGAAAGTCCCGAATTTATCTGTTCTATGACCAAGGGAGACGGAACTTTTTGTCTACAGCAGCAGCCACAGTGATCTTCCATGAGTCTTTTCCTCACTGAAAATCGGATGGAGCTCTTACCAAACCACGCACGGTAAACAGGTCACTGCTGCGTCCTGACTCAGACTGCCCTCATGCCCCCCTGTCCCACACGTGCAGTTCCTGCAGACAACAGCTCTCGTCCCTGTGTTAGCCTGCAGCACCTCGTACAACCAAGATTGTTGTACGGCTCTTGGAAACGCTTCTTGCAGACAGGGAGGCACGTTTTGAAAGCTGCAGGAGGAGCGCATGTTGCAAGCCAACTGCCACTTGCTGAGAAGGAATGTTTGAGGGAGCATGTATTATACAGTTTGGTTGTAATCCCAGATATCTCTTAGATTTGCAGTCAAAGGCACTGGACCAGGGTGAGTCAGAAGGTGTCAACCATGTGTATATAGTCTATTTATAGAATCACAAAATGACGGAATGGTTGAGGTTGGTAACATCTGGAGATCATCTAGTCCCCCCCTGCTCAAAGCAGGGACAACAGCAGGTTGTTTAGGACAGTGTTCAAATGGGTGTTGAATATCTCCAGGAATGGAAAATTCACAGCCTTTCAAGGCAGCATGTTCCTGTGTTCAGTCACATCTGAGGAAGAAAGGATTTTTGTGTTATTAAAATAGAATGTCTTGTATTTTGGTTTGTGCCTACCATCTCTGGTTCTTTCACTGGATACCACTGAGGTCTGGCTTAGTCTTCAATGCTTGGGAATAAGGAATTGATAGCAAGACTGGAAAAGGTCTACTGATTATTTGTTATTTAAGTCAGCAAAAGGGCAGTTTTTCAGGCTGACGAATGGGCAGAGATCAACTACAGTAGTGAGAAATGGACAATGAAATGAATGGTACAGGACTTTCTGGCAGCCAGGTTTCCTGTATTCCACATGGTAAGGACCAACTCAAGAGTGGAAAATAGAATTTATTGTGTGGTTATGTCCTTACTGAATTATTTGGCAAGATATAAAGCTCTGGTTTACAGACATCTATGACCCAAGGTACATGGTTAGAAAGCCAATTCTTTCTGTTAAATGAAAGCCTTTGCTACCAGACTAAGCCATAAACTTGTAAAAACTGTTTGTTATGCTGCTTTCTTCACCTACCTGCAGACTGTATTCTCTGAAGCATAATCCTGCAGAAACATTTTTATCAGATTGCCGCCTGCCTTCCTTGTGACATGACCAAAATACCTCCGCGGCTCCGCTGTTCCATCAGTAGCACATCAATTGTACCCAGCTTTTGAAGCATTGTCTTATTGATCTTCCCTCCTTCAAGAACATGTGGAGAAGCTGCTAATAGTATCATATCTCTAAAGGCTTCAGTTGACACCAGTTCTGACATTTGTAAAGCTAATGACATGCAGTCATGGGTATAACATTTTAAAATCCCAGTAATTGTATGACTTGCAGTATTCTCTATTCTCTCACTACAATAGACTTTTGTAATATTAATAAGAATCACAGGATCCCAAGATGTGCTCAGTAGAGATACTTTGCTGAAACTTGATGTATAAATGCTATGCTTTTTAATTCTTGTATCAAAAATAAAGATCTGATCGGGAAGGACTAAATTTTGTGGAAAATGAATTCTTGTCAGAGTTAATCAGGAAAAATCATTCAGCAGAATTATTCAATTTAGTTTCAGGTTTTCCTGACCTTGGGTACAAGCTGAACATGAAAAAGTGAATAATGGCATCTTACTTGATTTTGGGTGGAAATAACTGTCTACATTCAAGTCCCATTCTTTGTTTACTACGTATTTTGAATTGATCACAGCACATTTCTAAGTCCAAAATTGTTCCCCTTTCTAATTCCCTTATCTCATGGAGTAATGGTAATAGCACTGAACTGTGAACCATTTGACACTCCAGCATGTCACATGGCATTGAGAAATGCTTCCATTCAGAAATACATCCATTGCAATAATACATTACTATTTATGTTTAAATCATTAAGCAGAATGTGATTTTTTATGTAGGTTTACAGACACATTAGTAAGTAGTAATGACTTTTATCTCATTTGAGTGTATGCTTGGGAAGCTTTTGGAGTGTATCAAGCTTTTATGACCATGATGAACTTATATTTTCAGCAGGTGGGAAAATCAGAGGCAGAATTTTTGAAACCTGACAATCAAAAATAACTGTTATATGAAAACTCTTAGGAAAACAGTTGAACACTTACAATTTATAACTAGGCTCAATGACTAGTCTCACTTAACAAATTTTTGTGGTCGTTTGGTGTCCATTCCTTGCTCTCTCTTAGTGTTTTTGGCAGTGTGTTTCAGCTTTTGAAGATTAATTTGCAGTCTATCATTCTTAATGTTTCATATACTCTAACTGGCAACTTAGATCCACAATGATGAAGATTTCTCCTCTGAGTCCATGTAGCATTCATTATGAAATCAGCCCAACTATGCCTCAGTTATAGTTTCCTCAAGCATTTTTCTCAAATAAGCAGTGTTATCTATTGTACTGGTTCAACTCTGTGTGTTGTCTGAAATTGCTGTTAACTAAGGCATCATATACAGGTGTGGCAAAGAGCAGCCTGTATAAAATCAATACTTCTAACACAGCAGTTTTACATTTATCTTTCTTAAATTCCCTGTATTCTCATCCCCTTCAATGCCGTACTTGAAATTCTTTCTCTGCTCACCTTGTAGAAAATCTGTAGCAAGTATTAATTACATTAAGAATAGTAATAATTGCTTTTTTTTCACTCAGAAATTCAAGCACCCCTTTATAGTAACCTCCATAAAGAAGAAAACTTAAGATATTAAATTCTTTAACACCAAAGAGCAGCACAATATACTGCGACCCAGTCTCTTAGACCAGACTCTATTTCCTTTACTTCCATTCAAATTACTGTAGGACTACAAATATTCTTCCAGATTAATTTTTGAATATACAGTATAATAATAATTTAGAAGTTGCATATGCTCTGTAGGCAAAACCAGGAATAGCTGGGGTAACTGCATATGGGCTGGAAAGTGGAATAAGGTACATATCTATATGTATGCATGCAGTTTGTTCTCCCAGCAGGTACATTTGAGTTGGATTTCCATGAAGGTTTCCATAACATACTCCTTTCTCTTTCCAGACCTGCCTGTCTCCCATGTATGTGTTTAGCAATTTGTGAGCTACATGGTTTGCAGCAGGCTCTTTCCCAGAGCATCGCACTGAGTTGCAGTAGCAGACCCTGCAGGATTTCACTGCTGTGCCCAGTGCCTGGGAAGCAGAGAGGGGGAGAAGCTGTGGCTGAAACACCTTTGCAAGGGCTGTTTTATCGCCTCTGTGGCACAAATGTCAATGCAAGCCGTTTTTTACTGGCTGGAAATCTGGCCTCTGATTGCACTGCTTGCCCAAATGCTTTTGCATTTCTGATTCTTTGATTTAAATTAAAACTTCCTTCCCCTGCAGTTTTTATTGTAAACGCACTGCAGTATATAGTGTACTTGGAAGAATGCTGTACAGAGGAGCTCCCCCTCCCCAATATTTTATGCATGCTGATGCCTTCCACAAGGCAGAAACAAGTAACTTAAACAATACAATAAATTTTACTGAGACATAGATACAGGTCTTTTCTGGCTTGTCTATAAAGTGAAAAATATGGAATGATTTGCTTCCCCTTTAAGGAGGTTATTAGCTTGCTTGTATCTACCAGAGGAGTAGAGGTGCACACGGTCTCCCATTATTCACCGGGTTTTTAATCTTGATCCCTGGCTTCTGCGATAAGTTATTGCTGGGGACTGGAATTGCTTGGGAAGCGATGCAGGTGCCTGAGGGCCAGCAAGTGGCTCTGTTATGAGAACTGGCTCTAATGATTAATGGTGGGATGCAGTGCACTACTGCTGACTTCATTGGGAAATACAACATTGTTAATTTTATCATTATAAACTCCAAGCACTGCAAGAGAATGTGTCTGCCTCCAGGATGGTGAATTTGATAAGAAGGCTTTTCTGATAAGATATCTGGTACTCCCAGGGAAAAGCATTCATGTTTAATCAGGGAGTATTTAACTTGCAATCCAAATGTTACCAAGTAATATGTACAGGTCATTTTAAATTTGTGCTCTGCAGTTCAGGTCAGAACATTATAAATGAGTTTGTATACACACTGAAGAAAGAATCAATATAGCACTGCTCTTTGCAAAGGCTGTCATAAGCCAGAGAAACTAAATATTTTTTCACTCAAAGAGGGTACAGACTTTTTAATGAACATTAATGCTACAGACAGATAAATACGCGCACACAGCCCGGGAACCATCCTGTATAGTGTTCAGCAACTTCTGCTCTTGTTGATATCAGTGTCTATGATTTCAGAGCAAACCACTGAGGACAAGAGGGATTGTATCCTCTCCCTGTTGAATACATAAAGCAGGTCATAGGACTAGTGTTCAGTATTGGGGTAAGAAAAGACTCTAGTCCTTAGCATGCCAATTCCTTACTTAGGTGTTTGTGGGATCAACACGTACCCTGCCCTCTTGTAGAGTCATTTGTACTCATTTTGGCTGGGGCAGAGTTCATTTCCTCCACAGTAGCTTGCATGGTGCTGTATTTTGGATTTGTCATGAAGGCAGTGTTGATAACACATCTGTGTTTTCATTATTGCCGAACAGTGCTGCTACAGCGTCAAGGCCTTTTCTGTTTCTCGGGCTGTCCTATCAGTGAGTGGGCTGGAGGGACACAGATGGAACAGCTGGCCCCAGCCGACTAAAGGGGTATTCCATAAAATATGACATTGTGCTCAGCAATAAAAACTGCAGAGGAGGAGGAAGGGGTACATTCCCCTGAGATTAAATCTTCCCTAGATTAAATCTCCCCTCTGTCTCAGTGAATACCTAATTTATATTGAGGATTTTGTACAGTCTTGGCTCAGCCTCTCCATAAGTTTTCCCACATCTTCAATGCTGTTTACAGTATCTGCACCTTTCCTTCCATGCCCTCCCCCAGTCCCTCCTACTCTCCTAGCTACTTTTTTGTTTGCAAAAGCTGTTGAAAGATCATTATTTTGTTCCTTCTGCTTGTGTGTTCCTTGTCTTTCTCCTATGTACAGGGGTTTTTTCCTTTCTTTAAAGCACTTCAGGTTATGGTCTTTCTCCCTTTTTAAACAGTGCCTGGAACAGTTTGGCTGTTATTTAGTAGCCCCTTAGGCCATGCTAATACATATGATGAAGACTTAATCAAATTCTCCATGAAGGTAATATTAACAGATATAAAATAATTTTGAAATCATGAATAACTTTGTCTTTTCATGAAAGAAATCCAGTCTAGGAGTTATGACATAAAGCAGAGAACAGTATTTGAAGGTAAAACCTAATGGGGTGGTGTCACGTAGTAGGTCATTTTAAAACTAGGCTTACTTGTCTTGAAACTGGAGTAACTTTATAAAACTGAATGCAGAATGACTTGCACTGTGACTCATGTTCTTTGACTTTATTTACTGTGTTAATCATTTGATCTGACTCAGTAATGAAACAGGTTTTGTTAATAATGTAGATACCGCACTTGCCTTTTGTTTAAGTGCAAGCTACTGTTGTGACTCAATATGTAACCTTGTCACACCTTGTAAGTGACATATTTGGTACATGGATGGGGAAAGCATTGGAAACTGGGAGTCCTGTCATTCAGTGGAGCAAGGGAACAAGATCCTGGAGTGAGAGGAACCTGTCAGCTTCTCCTGTTCTGGTTTGGATCTACGAGTGTTTCTTTTGTGAGGGAAAATTTTGACATATTGGTACTGAAACAAATATTTACCTAGTGATAAGCAAGAAATAAAAATTGCAGCTACCCGGGTTTTGCCATTTCAGGTTGTTTTGTAAGCTTTAAGCTAAATGCTGCACCACTTCCTGACTTCACGTCCTCTGGAAGAGGGAGGACTGGCAGGTTGATGTCTATCAACTCCAGTATTCATAACACAGAAGTAATGGCAGCTGGTAGTATCAGCTTAAGCTAAGTAGATGATATAGTAAAAGCATGTAGCTAAGTGGATAATGGGAATGCCATCCTGAATCTCCAGAGAGATGGTAATCCATAGCAATCGAGATGACTCAGAGGCACAGAAGTAGTGCTTAGATGACTTGGATGTTAATGTGTGCAGACAGAAACTGCTGTGCACTTTTCCTGATAGCCCCGAAACTGTTGTGTTGTCTGTGTTGTATGTGCATCTGTTTGTCAGTCAGAGTATTCTTTGGACATTGTTGGAAATGCAATTTGTGCATTTGCACAAAAGAACTTCATGGTTTAGTAAATGTGTAGTGGAAAGAGACAGCTGACTACTTCAGAGGTGAATCTCAAAGAGCTGAAGCTTTAGAAATTATCACAGGAAGAAAGAATTGATCCAGGTTTGAAAAGGGAATATGTGCTGAACTAGACTAGATTTCAAATTGCCTAACATCATGTGCAGAAATAAACACTAGAGTCTTGCGATTGTAAACAATTGTATCTGATCAAAACAGTGGGAATATTTTAAACTCATTTTTCACTGGTATAATATTGTATGATGTACAGAGCCATTGAAACTCAGGCTGAGATTCTGTGCTGTTACTTGTACCTTAGTCTCCTACAGGCATTAGAAGGATTTTTTTCCTCCAGCGTGTGCTTGGCTATGTGCGTTCTGTTTGTTTTTCTCCCTTCCTCTGAAGCAACAAAAATCAGCCATGGTTGGAAACAGAACACCAGATAGGATAGGAAAGTGCTTTGAAGCAGTACAGAAAATCGTGTATCCTCCGTGTCTGAGGTCAGGAACGAAGGCTTGTTGGGGTTGGGGGGGTGATTTTGTTTTGTTTTCCCCTTCCTATCACCCCTATCTTCAACACCAGTCATATTATCAGAGCCCTTTGAAGGAGATTTATTCTCCTGGAAGATGGAGAGTAGTTTAAGAGCTGACTTCATTTAGATCTATATCTCTCTTAGAGTGTGTCTGGTGTCCTTAAGAAGAAAGTAGTAAAGCGATGTTTACCTCTGACAGCTTTATTAAGAGATTAAACATTAACTTTTATGTGATTCTTGTGAAACTGGTGAGCTAGGGAGCAACTAGTCCCTCAAAAGGGCTGTGCTGGTTGTACGGTGCAGACTAGTGCAGTGCTCGGGGAAGACCTGTGCTGGGTGGAAGGCCTTCCGAGAGCCTGGACACCAGGAATATAATCAAAGCCAAGTGTGCTGGCATGAAAAAGCCCGGGATGTAGTAAAGACACACTGGGGTAAATCTGAACCATGTAAATGTGCTTTGTTTCTCTGTTAAAAAGTTTATCTCTTCCAGGTTTAACTTGAAGTCTAATAAATAAGAACCTGAGCAGAACACATTGATGGATATTAAAGTGGATGGGATATGATCCTGGTTTGGGAACTGAGGCAGGCTGCAACTACCACATCACCTCGGGCAGTAAGGAGTATCTGTCCTTATCACTTACCTCCTCACTGTGTGCTCAGATATCCAAATCCTTGTTGGTTATTTCACAGCAGCTGAGCTGTGGTACTTTTACTGTTTCACAAAAATGAGGAAGAACAGCATAGGTTTGACCCATTCATTTAGGCTAACACGTTTTTAGATGTTTTGTGCTGTAGGCTAGAAGTATGGAAACAGCACAGTTCAAGCAGTGAATCATAAGTAAATAATACATCCTGATCCTGTAGTCTTTCTGCTTGTGCCATGCTACTTAGTCTTCTGAGGACTAAAATTTTTAGGAGTAAGAGGACATCTGGACGAAACGTGGCAGAGAGTTGGAGTCGATGGCCCGTTTTCCCTCTGTGGCCCAAAGCTTTATAAAAGTGTTACCACATGTGACATAACCCAGTACAAGTCCTGCTGTCCTCGTAGGATCGCATGCAAATGTGCACTATACTACTGACAGGTGGCTGACAGGTCTGAGAGAGACAGAGGTCTCCTTGAGCCCCAGTCTATAATGGCAACATTTCATCTTGAAGGTGCCCAGACTACAGTGCTCCTTGCTTAAACAAAAACACCAATTCTCTTGTAGCCTGTTTTTCACATACCTACTTGCAAAATGCATATCTGACAAAACACTGCCATGATATGTGACCCTTTCCAAAAGTCAGAAAATTCCACCAAAATAGTAATAATCCTTCCCCACCACCAGCAACCACAAAACTCTCTCGCTGATATTTGAGAGAGGGAAGAAAAGAACTTTTTGACAATTTTGTAGGCAGCATCTGAGTTAATCCTGGATATAGTATTCCACTGTGGTTCTGAGGCCTGCTGTGCTATTAGAAATACCATTCTTCCCCTTGTTTTCTTATTTCACTGATAAGATCGAACAACAACGCATCTTCTACCTACTCAGGAATGCTTCTGATGGTATAAGACATAGCTTAGAGTTTTTACCTTAGCAGACTTTATTGAATAGTCTGTTCAGGTGTCAGAGTAGTTAGGAAGTGATGCACTTTTCAGTAGAAACAAATTTGATCCAATTTAGAAGAGACAGTATATATTGAAATACAATTTCAAAGTCCCCTTGGATCCTGAAGGCCGCCTTCTTTGCCTGCTCAGGTATTCACACGCACTATAGTTGAGAAGCCGACATTGTGATTAGCACAGGTAGGAACAACTGCACAAAGGGTACGGCAGTGGAGAGTCAGACTGTGAATTTCTGCCAAGAACAAAGCTGTTATATGAACGCTGAGAAACAGAAGCATGCGTCCCCCTCAAAGTAGTCACAGACTCACCCTATTCTTGGCAGTCAGGCTTTGTGATCTGTAAGAGCAGTTTTCTCATACTCTTGTACACATGGGTAGTTACTGTAGCTATGCATGAACCTGAGTATGGAAAAGGAGTGAGACATGGAATGGAGGGGTTTTTTTCCTTTTTCTCTCATAGATAACAGTGTGAAACCAGGAGGCTGCTCTCTGCTCCGTGACAGGCGTGTTCTGGGCTGATGTGTTTGTGCATCACAAATAAGTTGAAGAATAACATACTGAGGTAACACTAGGACTTTGCTGTTCCATACTCTGTGGTGTATAGAAAATAGTCTCATTTAGTTATTGACATAAATAGGCTTGACACCTTGAGTTTCCATTTTCTGCTTCATTGTTTGAAGAGCCTTTATACCTCTCAAGGCAGCATCTCATCTAGAGTTCCTAGAAAATGAAGAAGAATCATTGCTTCTAGGCTGTGATTCCTCTTTAGATGTCCCTCTTTGGACACGATCATTTGTGCTCTAGTAGAAGTGTCAGTTGCCTTCCACTGGTTATACAAGGATAACTAACTGACATGTCATCATCTGCTTTGTGAGCACCTAAGATTAGGCGAGATGAATCCCCCTGTGACTGACTAATACGCTGTGAATCAACACAACTCGGCTGCCGGCAGTGGGAGGAACACGGGTGTTGGGCTTTTCAAGTGCTAGTTAGCTCCGTATATCAGTGTGTCCCTGGAGGCATTTGTTGTCTCTCCTTCTTACGTACTTAGGATCATTGCCAAGAGTCACACTGCTTTGTTTTTCTACTCCCATAGTGAGAGTAGCTATATAATGTGGCATCTAGCCTGGAGTCTTATTTGTAGAGGCTTGTGCGTGAACTTAGGACAAAACTTACTTGCCCTGTCAGCATCCTCTGCGCTGCTGAGTGTTTAGAAGCAAATGTGATAAAGAAAGTAGAAATGCAATTAACAAAGACCAATAGATACAAAAGCCCAGAGCCAGTTTTAGCTGCTGTTTTTTGATCCAGGCTGCCATTGTACCAAATGCTGAGACATGGAGTTATTGCAAAGTCAATAGTAGTCGCATGGCTTTCAGTAACGATTTCAAGTCAGTCATGATACGCTGCAGAAAGTACTGCAGTCAGCTGGCAGCGTTCATCCTTGCCGTAAGAAGTTTTGAAGCAGAGTCTTTTCTCCTTGTCTCGGTGACAGATGCTGCCTGAAAGCTTTGTAGCCTGCCAGTGTATGCCACACATCTCTTCATCCGCTTTACCCACAGAGAGGAGTTAAAAAAAAAGTCCTGACCACAGTACGTGTGCCTTTTTGGACAGAACTTATTGATTTACTTTTCACCAGTAACTGTATAGATTTTTCAACCCCAAGCCTGAGGACAATTGCTGCCCTTTAGGGAAACCCCATTGTATTTTCCTACAACCTTTTGAATATATTTAGAAAAGACTGAGTTTCCACTTTTGGTTTCAAGTGCTGAAATGTTAGGGTAATCTTTGTCATACAGTGTGACTACAATAGGAAGATGGGATAGGCTTTAAACAAAGATCAGAGGAGAACATCTGCGTGTATGTTAATGTTAATGCCCTACAGTTGGGCTGAAGCTCTCTAAACAGTAACAAAGCTGGAAAACATCTGTAAGGAGCCTTGTGGCCTGAGGGCTTAAAGTTTACACTTTGTGTATCCCAAACACCATGTAGTGTTTTATAATATTTACAGTGCTTCTGGTGTGCAGGAGATACTCTGTCTCCTAAAACTCTGTTCTGTATGCTTTTAAAATGTCTTGAGAACTGCTATCATCTACTTATCAGAGTTCTGCAAACAATATCCCTGTTGTTTAGGTTGGTGAAATTATTTTTGAAAATCCAGCACTGTGACAGAAAAGAACTGTGTGCAGGTCTTCAGTAATAATTAAGCAAAGGCACAGAAGAGAAAGAGAATAGCGTAGGTGTACGTGATTCTCTCTTCAATGCTTTGTTGCTCCATAAAAATACAAAGGGCTGAGATAATCCTTGATACAAAAAAATGCAAAGGCTGAGGAAAGAAGAGCTGCATAAAGGAAAAGAAGGCATTTTTTGATACAGAAAATTCAGTGTAGTATTAGTGCTAATGGTGTGATGTATTTTTTACCACAGAGTCACCACAAATAAGAAGGGTCTTTTAATACTGTAGTACTCTTTCCACAATGGCAGAAGGAGTTATCATGACAGAGGTTGGGTCAAGGTAACATGTTTAAGGGTAGAAAAGCAAATTGCTTATTGTACTGAAGATGGAGGCCAAGTTGAACATCAAGGGTTTCTTTTAAGCTGTGATTTCTATATGTGGCAGGCTTTTTCATTATCTCACTCATTACAGTTTATGGAGATAAAAACATTATCATTCACAGTCACAACAGATGACCACGTCAAACCAGGATCCACCTCTTTGGCAGACACCCTTGGGGATGGGAATGGAAAATATTGAACACAAATTGCGGGGTATCTCCTTTCTTCATTTCAGCTGCTTTGGAGACCAGTGGGCTTGCTGGCCAGCCCTACACCTAAATGCCTTGTAGCAGTCAAAGAAGTGCACTTCTTTACTACCTCACTAATTTCAACTGGAGCTGTTTCAATGAAGGGTACCAGTAAGCCCAGTCCTGTTCACAGAGTTCTTATTTCCAATCCTCTGAAATATGGTAAAACTAAATTTAGAAGAGGGAAGTGTTAGAAATTTTTGCTATTAAAACAAACAAAAAAACCACCCCTCTATAGTCGATGATAGTCATCATAAGGAAAATAGGTTGATCTGGGATTGGAAACTAGAAAGAAAAACCAACAAATAAGTAATACTTATAACTTGCCCTTTTCTGATCCACCATGAAATCCATATATTGCAGGCAGTTTATAATTTGAAAATAGTAGTCTAGGTGGTGCAAATACCTAGATTTACAGGGCAAATGTAATTCCTACAAGTCTGATCTACACAAGATGGTAAGCTCAGGTTTACAATCAGTTGACTGTTGAGTAGAATTGGGTACACCAGGAGAAAATGCCAAGAGCCCTACCTCCAGACTACAGCTTTTGGGTTTCCAACTGTAGGTTTTAAAATTAGCTCTGTGTGGGATATCCTCAGTTGAGGTGAGTGAATCTGGTCAGCATGGAAAAAAAAATTAAGCTTTTTTGAGAAAGTGGGTTGTCTCGTCACCAAAACAGTAGCTTTGATTTCATAGTATTTTGTGGCATTGCTGCGTAATTCTTTTCATTTCAACCAGTCTTGTTTCTTAAGGAAGTTTCTTATCTAATCATGACTTTTATCTATTAAGATGAATAAGATCCATTCTGAGTGCATCAGCCTATTTCAGCCAAGTCTGATGGAGAATTAATAGTTTAAACATATTCACTTCTTGAAAACGGCTACTAGAATTAAGAATCAGTTCCCCTTCCCTTCCCCATAGCAAGATTTCCATCAAAGTTTCAGAATTTACATTGTATTAAATTTCAATAAAATCCCATCACAAAATAGAAATCCATAGGAAACCAGCTTTATTAACTCTCCTGTGCACTCAGCTACTTCCTTTAGAGAGAGAAACAAAGACAACCTCTAAAAGACCTTGAAATTTTAGGGGAACTCACCCACGCTTCCCCAGAGCTGTATCTGAACTCTCAATAAAATGAGTTGCTGGCTTTACCTGATCACTTTTCTGTCTGCTGAGAAGACCACAGGTGTGCAAGAGAAGTTGCCACGGCAAAAGTCCCAAGCTGACCTTTTTCTTTTAGGTTTTTTTCTTCCTTTTTCTTTCTCTGCTAGCATATATAATCACTCTGCTTCTGGGCTGTAAAAGCAAAATGCTTCTCCTTGTCATTGGCCCAGAAATTAATATTTATCTTTTCTCTGGAAACCTTTTCCCCATTGCTGAATTTGGAGCCAACATAGCTTAATCTCTTTTAACCTCAAATCTATGTAAGGTGCAAGTGAGAACACAGGTGTGAGTGCAGCTCTGGCTTAAAATAGCAAACAGTAGTAAAGGGAGCTGCTGTTCATTTGGGAGAAGATAACAAATGAGACCTCCCAGGAGTCGGCAGTGCGACTTCACACTGTTTCTCATCTATATAAATGATCTAAATAGAGATAGCAATGGTAAACAAGCAAATTCTACTGATAGCAAAAGTATCAGGGAGTAATAAGCCCAGAGCAAACACCAGAGTGTTCAGGGGATTTTGATCTACTACATCTGCAAATGCATAATTGTCAGTCTTTCCTGCAAAAATAATAGCATAAGATAATAAGCACAAATAAATGTGACTGAGCAGCAGTGTGTTGTACAGACATTTTAGCAAAGACCTTGAAATACAAAAAAACAGAACCTTGATCTGAACTTTAAAAAGCAACTGAAGTGCTAACAGCAGGCCGGAATACCACAGCAGATTGCTATAAAATACCCAGGTTTGAAGGGCTATAGTTTGTAAAGTTGCACCATTATAAACAGAGCTTTTCTGAATATGAGCATTGTTGTGATTAAACAGCCTGCCAAAATGAAATGAAAGTTTCCTTTCCTTTTTTTTTTTTCCTTTTTCCTGGAGTTTAGTTTATTTAAGTTATTTTGATAAAAACTTTAGAACCAATTTAGACAACTGTGAAAAACAAATTTTTCCTTAATTAACAATATTTTGCTCCTGTGTTTTTGGGGTTTTTTTTGTTTATCTCTTTTATAATGCTGCAAGAGAAGTAGGTATATTCTGATGGCCTTCCCTACGCTGACTCTAACTGTAAATGTCTCTGTAAGCTCTGTCTCATAAGCAGATGTTTTTGTGAGTCCCTGATCTTTTTCCTTTTTCTCTTCCAACCTGCCTCTGTTGCTGGTGTCTGTTTTCTGTGAAGGGCAGGCAAAAAGATACTCAGTGGCTAAAGTGTTACGGTGTATGTTAGAAGCAGGCTCTTGAGTTTGCCAGTCTGTAATCAACTATTAAGAGTTTATCCTCATCGGTGGCATTAGTGGTTTTGGCTGGCCTTGACATCTCCCTTTGTATAGAAACTGAAGCAAAGCTCACGGCTGTCTTGGCAGTGAATTGCTCACAGCTCAGTCAGGATTGAGGACTGAGAAAACAGCCAGTTGTCAGGGGATAAGAAAAAAATAATTAAAGAGAATATGTATGTTTAAAACATCTTAAAGAATGTTATTTTGGAATCTTTCAGGCTATTCAGATTTCCTTGAATAGAAGACACTCTTAAAAATGTCTTATTTATTTGGATTATGCTTGTATCTGAGAGTTACTGTCATGGACCAATGCCTTGTTGTGCTAGGAACTCCAGAAACATAAAACAGAAATATAAAATAAAAGAGATAAGGAGGAGACAGAAGCCACAAGGCAATCTTGGTTAGTCTCATATTGCCATTGTAGAGATTCTGTAGGCAGTGTAAGACAGGAGCTGAAAAGAGAGATTTTGTCAATGGGAAATAAGGATGAGTCGTCCTTTCAGAAGTAAAACTGGAAAAACCCCAGTTTGAAAACCAAGAGTTTAGAGTTTTTCACTCTTTTCACTGATATATCACCTTACTAGAGTATAAGGGAAAAGGTAGGATGGACACATACTGGCACAAAATTCTGTAGTGGAACTGACCTGAAATATTGAATGAGCATGGTCCATCCTTCACTTTACTTTAATTAAAACAAATGTATTGAGGACAGAGTGGTATAATCCATCACTGGGTTAATGGGAAGGAGAAAAGCTTTAGTCCTAAATTCTATCTAAGTACACTAATTTTCCATTTTATCACCTTCTGATTTTTACCTAATTGTTTTGTGGAGATGTGTTTTCTCTTCTGCTGATATGCCAATGTGTTACAGAAGCCACCCAAATTGCACTTGTTGGCCTGATTCCAGCATGTGCTCTGCTCTATTGTTATGGTAATTCAACTACCGGAGGAACAAAATCCATCAACTGAGCTAATGTGGATTTTCACTTTACAAAGCTTCCTGAGACACAAAGGCTGTGAAAGACATCTGAAGTCTGATGCAAAAAAATCTAGGGCAGAGGGAGGAACCGCCACCCTTCTCTTTGACTCCTTGCTGTGCACATAACTCATATAACTCAGTGAAGTGTGTTTTGCTCCTATGCACATCTACAAGCCAATCCACCAGTGTCTTTTTATATATAAATTATAGAGGAGGTAGGTTGGTTCAGATTCTGCTGTTTTACCTCTTATGTGGGTTACCAGAAGTATCAAGTGTGGCACTGCTTCAATGTTCTCATCTGTGAAATCACTTTTACTTAACTCTTTAGGAAAGGCAATGTGTTTTCTCTGAATTGCAAAATGCAATGTACACTGATACTGTGCAATCTGAATGGCTTCTATAACTGGCCTGATGTCATACAGGGCCACTTTCTGCTGGTGGTTGGCACCTCCGTGAAGTCTTAGGAAAAGAAACAAAAGACTCCTAAGTAAATCAGCATTTCTGCACATTTCACTACTAATTTTTAATGCCTTTTTTGAGGAAAATTGTATTGTATTCTCAATTTTTCTCAATCTTTCTAAGCTTATGGTATTCTATAGAAATGATTCTTAGAGGCTTTTTGTTGCCAATTTCTACGTGACCCATTGCTTAACTAAAGCAAAACCAGTATGATATGTAACATAACTAATTAGTGGCTGTGAGATGAAAAGGTATGTTTGCACTCTACATTTGCATCACACAAGGTTAGGCCTTGTAAATTAGATGAAACACCATTAATAATCAAACAAATGAGGTTAGATCCATTGTTATTTTCATTCTCTCTGTTTCTGTTATGATAATTTTACACTTCTTGTGCTCCACAATTGAACAATGATTAGTTTCCTAAATACTACATGAGTTTTGACAAAACAAACCCCTGCAGAATTGAAATAAGTAATTTCTATTCCACAGAAATTGTTTTCACAGTAGCCTGCATAGGATATTACACAACCCAGTTACCACAATATGTGGACATATAGAATAAATAAGATACAGGAGATCTAATACATTGTGACGCTGTATCAGCAGTGGTTTGCAACAAAAATATGTAATGGTCCTATCTGTATCCAGTGAACTGTGAATGTGAAATAATAAATTGCTTCCCCAAGTTGAGTTTCTGATACTCGGGAAGTGCAGCACTGATGGTGGGAACGTCTGTCACTGGTTCTGCCTGAGGCTTCTGGTGTCTTCTATATGGCCGCACTCTTTGCCAAAACGGATACGCTGATGTTTCCTCTAACAGAATTTTCATGAATGATTAAATCTAGACTAGGTTTTGCTTGGGGTGCAGGGATGAGTTTTTATTACAGACGTGATTTACTATTGTCACGGATGTTTCAGTCTGTGAAAGTGAATGAGTGTGGAACTGGTCGGAGACTTTGCCTGAACAACCCAAGCTTATCTCAAGGCTGGGGAAAGTCTGAGGCTCTGGGAAACACACAGTTATGGAGAACTTTGTCTGTCTTCTTCACCAGTTTGGTTGTGCATGTGGAGGTGCTGGTTACCTGGCAAACTCAAGAGAGCACTGCTGATAAAACTGCTTGGAGTTCAAATAGAAAGAACAGATAAAATGCTAAGTATTACTTGGTAAGGGGAATGCAAGGACTGAAGGACCTTAAGTCTTACAGTTCCTAAAAAGATTCAGAACTAACAAGACGTACTGGGTGTCTGTGCCAGGCACTGGCAGTGGGGCTGTGAGGCCTCTGTAAGGAGTGGGCAGGGCTGCCCCGGGCAGACACAGCCAGTTCACTAATGACTCCACCTGAGCCCCTCAGCAAGGCTGCTGGGGCCTTGGGGAAAACATGGTTATAGAAGGACAAAATGCTGCCCAGCTGTGAGGGGAAAGATAGTGTGACTCCAGTTCTGTGAGCAGCTGGAGAAGGACAGGAGGGGCTGTGGACACTGGGGCAGAGATTCACCTGCAGCCTCTGGTAGAACATGGTGGAGCAGGGGAGAAGTGTGAGGAGGAAGGAGCTGTTATGGACTCACCACAGCCTTCATTGCTCGTCCCTCTGCACTGCTTGAAGTGGGGAGAAGGTTGAGCAGTCAAGAGGGAGTGAAGTTAGGTCATGGAGAAAAGGTATACTAGGGTTATTGCTTCTGATGACTGATTTGGTTTCTATGCTGGTTTGGGTACTCACATGAGACATTCTTTGCAATGTCTTTTCCAAACAGGCTTACGTTATAGAATCACAGAATGTTAGGATTTGGAAGGGTCCTCGAAAGATCATCCAGTCCAACCCCCCTGCCAGAGCGGGATCCCCAGGCCAGGCCACACAAGAACATGTCCAGGTGGGTCTTGAATGTCTGCAGAGAAGGAGTCTCCGCAAGCTCTCTGGGCAGCCTGTTTCAGTGCTCTGTAACCCTTACAGTGAAAAAGTTTCTCCTTATGTTCACATGGAACCTCCTATGATCCAGCTTGCACCCATTGCCCCTTGTCCTGTCATTGGCTGTCACAGAGCAGAGCCTGGCTCCTTCCTCCTGACACTCGCCCTTTACAAATTGATAACCATGAATGAGGTCACCCCTCAGTCTCCTCTTCTCCAAGCTAAAGAGACACAGCTCCCTCAGACGCTCCACATCAGGTGATGCTCCACGCCCTCCATCATCTTTGTGGCTCTGCACTGGACTCTTTCAAGCAATTCCCTGTCCTTCTTGAACTGAGGGGCCCAGAACTGGACACAATATTCCAGGTGCGGTCTCACCAAGGCAGAGCAGAGGGGAAGGAGAACCTCTTTGACCTACAACCACTCCTTCTCATACACCCCGGGATGCCATTGGCCTTCTTGGCCGCAAGGGCACATTGCTGGCTCATGGTCATCCTGCTGTCCTGTAGCCCTGAACTCCTCCTGAGTTGCCTGCCCCTCCTTCCAAAGATCATAAACTCTCTTCTTTTTCCTGAGCTCCAGCCAGAGCTCTCTGTTCAGCCAGGCCGGTCTTCTTCCCCGCTGTCTCATTTTCCGACACACGGGGACGGCCTGTTCCTGCCCCTTTAAGAGTTCCTTCTTGAGGAGTGTCCAGCCTTCCTGGACTCCTTTGCCTTTCAGAACTGCCTCCCAGGGAACTCTGCCAACCAAGTCCCTAAACAGGCCAAAGTCTGCCCGTCAGAAGTCCAAAGTGGCAGTTCTGCTAGCCCCCCTCCTTGCTTCTCCAAGGACTGAAAACTCTATCATTTCATGATCACTGTGCCCAAGACAGCCTCCAACCATCACATCCCCCACAGGGCCTTCTCTGTTTGCAAACAGCAGGTCCAGCAGGGCACCTTCCCTTGTTGGCTCCTTCACCAGCTGTGTCAGGAAGTTATCTTCCACATACTCCAGGAACCTCCAGGGCTGTTCCCTCTCTGCTTTGTTACATTTCCAGCAGATATCCGGGAAGGTGAAGTCCCCTACAAGTACAAGGGGAAGCAAATGTGAGGCTTCTCCCAGCTGCCTATGGAATATTTCATCTATTTCTTCATCCTGGTTAGGTGGTCTTTAACAAACTCACATTCTGCTTTTTCAAAAGCTATCTCCCCTTCACCAACTGAGTTATTTTGAAATTTTGGAGGAAATGTTGCAGTATTTTTCCCTCATGGTTAGGTTTTCATGGATAGCTTTATTTTCATCTGATGGCAGATCACTTATGAACCTTGAGCTTAGGAGGTATGGAATAAACAGTTGTTTGGGTTTTTTATGAGGGAATTCCCCTCAGATTGTGAGAGGGTGAATGGCTGTAGTACTGCTTTACCCCAATTATTCAGGTACCTAGATTCTTAACTCATGAGAATGGGCTGTGCAGAACAACTACTTACTGGCCCTTATTACCATGGAGACCCAATTCATGACATCTTATTCACAACCAGTGGAAGAAGAAAGGCATTATTTCCTTTTATGCACAGGTATATAATTTTATCTTCAGAAATTGGACAAGTATTAGGAAGCTGTAGATTTGTTACCCTTGCCATTCCTTTGCCTTCTAATTAAGCATAGCTCATGCTTACCTGTGTCTTGCAGTCCTATTCATTACTATTTTATTTTCTGGCTCTAAAATGCTTTAGTAGTCCATTCTCCTTTTCTGGCTAATTGTATTTGCTCCACATGTTTTTACTTTTGCCAGTTCAGCACCTCTGGGAGCAAAATCAGCTGTTGAACACTTGAGACTCTTTTCTTTGAAGTATTTTATTTAACACAGTTGGACAGGCAGAGGACAACAGGAGAGTCAGGATGAAGCAAGAAAGAATTTATTGGCCTACCATTTTTAGACTAACTGTTCCAAAGTGATGCTTCACTTTTATTACATGTGTTGTAATAAAGTACTAAAGTTAATCTGCCTTCCCTCCTCTTTTGCCCAAACCCGTGTTGTCATTCTCCAATTATCTTTTTTTCCCCCTTAAGAATACTTTTAGTGAAAGTTTTACACCAAGGCTGTTGTTTTTATACTTGTCCTCAAATCATAAGTCTTAGTAGTGATTATCAGTATTTTTTAATAAATATTTGTAATTTCACTGCATATTCAAAACAAGAAAAGCAGATCACCTAAGAGACTGAATTGTAAAACAACTGTGACACAGGATGGTATTATTTAAAGATATGCATTTTAAAAGGGACTTTTAGAGCTCTAGAGCTACATGGAAAAGCAAAAAGGATCTAGATCTTAATTTGCTGGGTTTTTCTGCTGAAAAGCTGCTCGCTCTTTACAGTACTTTCAAAGTCCTAGAAAAGTGTATTTGCAGTTAGTCCTAAAAGCAAATAGATTTGGAAATGAATTAATTTTAGTGTGTTTTCTGGGACATTGCAATTAGGCTGAGATGAAAAGCACTGCCAGGAAGTAATTTACCTTTGTTATGGATGTGTTGTGTTATTGAGTAGTTTCACACTTTAGTCTATAGAAAGTTAGCATTCCACAAAGAAAGGAATCTCTCTTTCACACATATGCATTTTGTTTCAGAGCTCCCAGATACCTTGAACAAAAGTGTGGCCCTTATTCATAAGCAAAGTATTAACATCTTGATGCATTTCATTTTAATTTTGGTTACTTTCATATGTCAATAGCAACAATAGACTACAAAAAGATAAATCAAAATTACCTGCTGAAAAATGACCTTTGCTTTCTAGGGCAATAAACTTTGCTAAAAATCTTAGTTCATCAGTAAGAAGCAGAATAAGTCTAACAGAGATTGGGAATGAGAGAGAGAGATGTATTTCAGTCCTCTACTAATGGTAACCAGGTTATTTACCAGGCATACCAAGTTTATGTACATATCATCAGACAGTCAAAACACTACTGTATGTATCAGTTTTTTGAGGATTTTTAAACACAAGCAGGTTTACCTGAAACAAGTATTTCCATGAGTAAAGCTTTTTTAAAATTGTGCATTTTGAGATTGACAGCACTGTTATAGGATGTGAGCTTCAGTGGACCAGTGGATTCTGTTTGATATAGTAGTGAGTGACTTTGGTACAGCAGTTTCTCCCTGTGTTTTGGTGCGTACCTTCTTTACCTAACAACCTATATCCATAGAACAAACAGAAAAAGAATTCTCTTTGCACTTTTTGTCTAACTTAGTTGAAATTAGCCGAAATTAGCCAATAAAATCACAGAATGTTAGGAGTTGAAAGGGACCTTGAAAGATCATCCAGTCCAACCCCCCTGCCAGAGCAGGATCACCTAGACCAGGTCACACAGGAACGTGTCCAGGTGGGTCTTGAATGTCTGCAGAGAAGGAGACTCCACAAGCTCTCTGGGTAGCCTGGGCCATGCTCTGTCACCCTCACAGTGAAAAAGTTTCTCCTTATGTTCACATGGAACCTCCTGTGCTCCAGCTTGCACCCATTGCCCCTTGTCCTGTCATTGGCTGTCACAGAGCAGAGCCTGGCTCCTTCCTCCTGACACTCGCCCTTTACAAATTGATAACCATGAATGAGGTCACCCCTCAGTCTCCTCTTCTCCAAGCTAAAGAGACACAGCTCCCTCAGACGCTCCACATCAGGTGATGCTCCACGCCCTCCATCATCTTTGTGGCTCTGCACTGGACTCTTTCAAGCAATTCCCTGTCCTTCTTGAACTGAGGGGCCCAGAACTGGACACAATATTCCAGGTGCGGTCTCACCAAGGCAGAGCAGAGGGGAAGGAGAACCTCTTTGACCTACAACCACTCCTTCTCATACACCCCGGGATGCCATTGGCCTTCTTGGCCGCAAGGGCACATTGCTGGCTCATGGTCATCCTGCTGTCCACCAACACCCCCAGGTCCTTTTCTGCCTGGCAGCTCCAGCCACTCATCCCCAAACCTGTAGCACTGCATGAGGTTACTGCTACCGAAGTGCAGGACCCGGAACTTGGCCTTG
>NW_010179148.1:0-5542 GCF_000695765.1 Mesitornis unicolor
TGGCCCCAGTACTGACCCTTGGGGCACTCCTTCATGCTACTTTGCGATAATTTCATCTTCATGGTTTTCAGCTCCTTCATTAATTATTACCTGGGAAATATGCATGGGGACAAAAACCAAGAATCAAATCTACAAGAAGTAGGTTGTCCTTCCAAACCTGTGCAAAATTCTGCCCTTCTTTTCCACCAGAAATAGTCTACTGCTTTTGAAGGTGATCTCGCACTTCCAAGCCTCTAAAGGATAAAATCAAACTTCATGAGTTGTGTTATCTATCACTTATAATAAAAGATAAAGGGCTCTTTTCAATACGGGTTGTGAATTAATGACATCTTCAATAACGTTTTAAGCTATTTCTCAAAACAGGCCGGAGATAAATTACAAAACCTTTCTTGGTATTATCATAGACATATCATCTCATTCTCTTGTTGCAAGAACTTGACAGAAATCCTTGAACTATCAATTTCTTCATGTTTAAAATTTACCCAGTTGCAGAGCTGAATGCCTACATGGTTTGAACACTCTCTGCCATGTTATTTAACCTGATAGAAACTGTAAACATGCTGCAAGTTTGCACTACCTGAATCAGAGGACTTCCACAAAAGCATATTTTTGATCAACAAAAAGATTCTGTAAACAGATTTAAGCAATCAGTGAAGTTCAGATCAGAAAGGGAAGAGAAGGTACCTGAAACTCTATCTACAAGGACAATGTTCTTATTAATAATATTATGATATATTTCTTGTGGAATATTTGGCATTGGCCAGAAAATTACTACAGTTTTCAAGAATTTGCATGCCTAAAATCATGCCTGTTTTTTTCAGCTTCACCAATTGATGATGTTAACCTTAGCTCTGTGATAATGATGGTAAAGCAGAAAACCAAGATTCTCATTCTAAGCCAAACTGGGATATGGCATAGGATTGAAAGGTTTAGTTATCTCCAGTACTCTAGAAACTTAGGGAAGATTCACAGATGTCCAGATTCTCCTATCTCTGGCTCCAGTGGAGTTTCATTCACACTGCTGGGCCACTCAGAGAATCACATTTTGCTGTGTCTCTGCTGAATTAGATACATTTCACTTGTAAACTGTTCCCTACAAAACCGGCTGAGGGCACCAGATTATAATCTAAAAAGTACAGAGCTTCAAAGTAGTTGGACTTGATAAACCTCAAAATAAATGTAAAAGCGGGTGCCCTCTGACTCATCTCTAATTTATAAAACTTCATAAGAAATTTGTCCAGCTCCCACTATTAGTAAGGAATAGAAGTCTTTCTGTGTTAAACCTCTAAAACTAAAGCAGGGAAGCAATAATCTCTCTGTACTTTTTAACTATATGGTTAAGGAGGCCTGTTCATCATGTCAGAAGCTCCAGTCTGAAAAGTGACAATACTCATGCTATGATGAGACACAGCCAATAGATTCAGTGTGCTCAACTGACAAGTGCAAGGTGTCTTTTCTTACTGCCAGTTCTGTAAACCTAAATCCTGGAATCCGAGAATCAACCCAGAGTTTAATTTTGCATATCTATTATCACTAATAATAGAGTTACCACTTACAGTTCAACTTGATTGTGCATGAAGCAAAGTCTTACCATTCCACGTCCATAAACTTTGCTTGGCTAAAACTGCCTATCTGAGAGGTGGCCTCAGCTGCAGCTCCTAAGCTGAACAGCCCAGAGCTTTGAGAAAGGGCAAATCCAGATTCTGCGATCTAACACATCTCTGGTAAACATACTTTGGTCAGGAGATTATGTCATTCTGACAGCCTAACTGAGAAGCAGATTCATTGAGTAAGGAGGTACCTTTCTAAGGTACCTTTTAGTTCTTATTATGTCCATACTTCTTCAGCCACATAGGACCTGTTATAATTATCAATCAAGAGGACCAAATCCTGTCTATGGCCACATGTGGCTGCAGTGTGCATTGGGAAGGGGACAGAAGCAGAAATGACAGGCTGATTTTATTTTCTCCACATCCTACTACAGCTTTATGTAGGCTTCATACTCTTACTGTAAGTTATAGCACATCTCTTTAAGTTACTGGGTACTCCCTCTCCCAAAGGCAACAGCTAATGTTCACCAACCGTTCAACAGCTGCTCTGTTGTCAATCCAGCCATAACTGTTACCGCAGGTGTAGATAGGAAGGAACTAGGAGCCGTTATAACTGTCCCACATAAACTTCATTGTTTAGGAATGATTCTCCTTGGGCACCAGAATGACATTTCTTTCATGGGGTTGTACTTAAAAGCAACCATCGTACCAAGAAATGTGGCCTTGTCAGACTTTATCTTAAGTATTCAACATTCAACATGACCTTACTCTTTCCTTTTGGCTTTTGTGATGCGTATGTAGCTCCTCTGAACTCCTGTGCGTTGAAACAGATAGAACTGACAAGTGTTACTTACACAGATGAATTAAACTTGTGATAGTTTTAGAGATTTCAAGAGACACACCTCAGTAACTTCTGCATGTTCCTTCTAAACAGCAAATAAAATGGTAAACTCTAGATAATTTGACATGTCAAATTCTTCCCATTTAATAATATGCTTTAATTGCATGATGTAAAGTTCTTTGTCATATTGAAAAGAAACTCTGCTGGCACTTCAATCATGAGATCCCATGTGATGATGCCTAGCAACCCTACCTGATGGACTTGACCAATGCTATAGGACCTTTTACTGAAAGAATAACATTAGCTATTAAACCTAGGACGCTCAATCCACTAGCACAGATCAGCTAATATTGCAGAACCTGAGCAAAAATCAGATCTCTTGTAGTGGACCCGTTCATTAGATAAGCAGTCCTTCTGGCAGTGGTCAACATTTGAATCAAGTAAGAATATCTTCTTTGGTCTAATACTCCTGGAGCCAACTACAGCTGGGGTTGCTGTTGAATTCTGCTCATGTCTTGCACCATTCAGAAGTCTCTAGAAGAAATGAACAAGTAATTCCTTCAGGCATTTGGCAAAATGACAAAGGCTGTGACCTGGACCTCAAAATTGGTATGTAACAAACAAGGAGATTCTTGAAACCCCAGCCACTGAGCAGAGGGTAACCAGTCTTCTTCAGAAAATTCTTCAGGGAGAGCAAAGGAACACAGTCTTCACTAAGGCAGCTAATAAGATATTTGATGCATAAATAGGATCAGCATTTCTTTTGCACATAGTAGTTGTCACCTGGTAAGAGCTATCTGGAACAGCAGAGAATATTTCATTAGATAATCATTCTGACTAGGAGAAGCCAGATATTAATTGAAAATTGGGAAGTCATAGCCAAAAATAGTAATCCATCCTCACCAGTACTTACATGGAGGAAACAGAAATGAGGATGTTCCCCATGCCCCTCCCCACAAACATAACCATACATTTACACATGTCCATATTAAAAACTAGAATGAGATAACTAGACTAGAGGAGGAGAGAAACGCCCTTATTTTTTATGGTATAACTCCCCTTTCTTTTCCCAGTTTGATCACTTTGGGGACTCACTTCACTCCCTTCCCCTTAGCCTTCAACTAGTTATGGAACCTATCCTACTTCAGTATTCCATTCTCCAGTGACAAGAGTTCAAGTTTTGCCATGTCAGCACCATTTTAGTCAAACCCTGCCCTGTTATCTACACTGATCATTGCCCTGCTTGCTCAAGATGGAAAGCAATATTTACTTCTTTTTTTATGCCATTCATCCTGATTTGGTCTTATGGGTTGCTTATCTTTGCTCCTTTGACCTCTTCTGTCACAGGTCCTCATGAAAGCATGGGAAAAAGGGGTCAACCTAGAAGAAAACTCTATGAATCCTGGTAACTGGGACTTCAGCAACTCCTTCTTTTTTGCAGGAAGTGTTGTCACCACTATAGGGGAGGTACTCTCTTTCCTTATAAATTGCGGTTTCCTCCAGCTGTCCTGTAAAGCCCCCAGAAATGTGCAGTTGGTGGACAGAATACACCTGCAAGACAACTTTGAATACTGTGGGTTACAGTTTGCTGTTGGTTTCCAACTATACCTGTTGTGTAAACAGCATATTACACCTGCAAAAAAAGCTGAGTCCCTACTTTGTACGTGCAGTATCATCTTGTACATGCACAGTGCATCTTGAGGTTGCTTTGAAGCACTCGGTTGCACTTACCACAAAATCACAGACCTATAGAAAATTACAGTACTCTCCCAGAATAACATTTTTCATGTTAAATTTTCTGTTAGTAGCAGTGAATGCACAGGGCTCTATTACAAGCTAGGCAGATTTAATTGCAGAAAATCATAGGTCTTCAAGTTCCTGAAGCTTAACCAGTTGAGCTTCCAAGCCTAGGAAGTTCCCATGATGGTCTGCGGCCTGACTGTAAAGCCTTTTGATGTAGCTACTTTTTGTCTTTTTTTTCCAGGTTACGGTAACCTGTTCCCCATCACAGTGGCAGGGAAGACCTTCTGTGTGTACTATGCCTTATTCGGAGTGCCGCTCAACCTGGCCTTCCTTAATTGTTTGGGGAAAGGCCTGAATGCTCATCTGATTGCCCTCAATGGATGGGTGCACAAGCCAGGCCGTGCCCACGTACAGTGTCAACCTATCATTTATTATTATTTATTTTAAAACTAAAGTTATTTTCTCAGATAGGCACTGCTACTGCTAGATTTGGTTTCCTTGCGTGTGCCTATGTTTTTCTGAACCACAGCAATTATGTGTCCCTCTATATCAGAAAATTGATACACTCATTAACTATGATAGCTTGAAAGCAATTTGCTTTTGCTTGAGGGACTCTAGATTTGCTTTTTCAAAACCTAACTCAGCAAAACTGTTAAGCAAGCATGGCCTCAATATTGAGTAGGGTCCTTAAGTTCCAGTGACCTTAGCAGAATACATGCACATACACACATTGCTGAATCAAGCTCTTATTATCTAGCCTATGCTAGCATCTATCCAGAATCTAGATCTACACTGTGCAAAGGCAACTTATTTTTATTGGCCTGCTAATCTGGCTTGAATTACCTTCCCTGATTGTGCCAGTAATTTTGCACTTCCTTCCTTTTCTTTTCTTGAAATGTAAATAAATACTCCTTCTCCTTAGTTATAGTTTATTGGTGAGTCATTGAACTAGTCCAGATGTATTGGAATAATGGAAGCACTGATAATAGAAAACTCATGAAGGTCATTTATAACAAAGATAGTGCATGTTTCTGAATAAAGGTTCAATGAAGTGACCCCTTTAGTTAGGGAAAAGAGAGATGTTGTCTACCTGGACTTTAGTAAGGTCTTTGACATCATCTCCCACAGCATCCTCCTGGAGAAGGTGGCTGGGCATGGTTTGGATGGGCATATGCTTTACTGGGTTAAAAACTGGCTGGATGGCCGAGCACAGAGGGTTGTGGTGAATGGAGCTAAATCCAGTTGCTGACCAGTCACAAGCAGTGTTCCCCAGGGCTTGGTTTAAGGGCCAGTCCTGTTTAACATCTTTATCAATGACCTGGATGAGGGGATTGAGTGCTCCCTCAGCAAGCTTGCAGATGACACCAAGTTGGGAGAGAGCGTTGATCTGCCTGAGGGTAGGAAGGCT
>NW_010179149.1:0-3983 GCF_000695765.1 Mesitornis unicolor
TGGACTAGATGATCTTTAAGACCCCTTCCCTCCCAAAGCAGTCTGTGTTTCTATGCAGACTAATGCAGTTTTAATAATTTTACTTGCCTTTTTCTTATCATCCTCTTCCTTCTTCATATTATGTATTAGCTGGAAGAGGTCCTTAAGATCAAGAACTAGAGGCTCAGCCTGAAAAAGAATGTAGATTTTTTGGCCACCTACTACTTCACAGCTTGCTTCAGTAGAAGTCCAGGGAGCAGCAAGCCAAACTTTCCTAAATGGTGCAACAATAAGGTTGAGATAACAGGAAAAGCAAGAGTTCAAATGACTGTCTCGTCTCTGTATAAGCAAGCTTATACAGGAACCAAGGGTAATGGGACACAGCCAGCTTAGAACTGTTGTTAACTCCCGAAGGAAAGTGACTGTACTAGTTCTAAGCCTGCCTTTTTTTTTTTTAAATGCAAAAATTATGTAGGGCAACAGTTCATAAGTACATAGCAAGTCCCAGTCATACTTCCTCAAAAGTGCAAAGGGGAACCAAAACCTCTGGTAGTCTCATGATAAACGCAATTTGCATCCCTGTTTTCTACCAACTCCAACACTGAACCTGGAGAAAGCTTCTACAGTTAGTACTACATTTACTTTAAACACTACGGAAATGGTAAAACAGTGATGCAAGCAGAAGGTAAGACTATCATCACCTCAGAAGTGTGGAGCAGACACCAGCTTTAAGGTGGAGTTAGTAGGGTGAGAGAGGTTCTCCTTCCCCTCTACTCTGCCCTGGTGAGACCATACATGGAATATTGTGTCCAGTTCTGGGCCCCTCAGTTCAAGAAGGACAGGGAATTGCTTGAAAGAGTCCAGCGCAGAGCCACAAAGATGATGGAGTGGAGCATCTCCTGCTGAGGAGCGGCTGAGGGAGCTGGGTCTCTAGCTTGGAGGAGACTGAGGGGTGACCTCATTAATGTTTACAAATTTGTAAAGGGCGAGTGTCAGGAGGAGGAAGCCAGGCTCTTCTCAGTGATAGCAAATGACAGGACAAGGGGCAATGGGTACAAGCTGGAGCATAGGAAGTTCCATGTGAACATATGGAAAAACTTTGTCACTGTGAGGGTCTGTCAGCACTGGAACAGGCTTCCCAGTGAGGTTGTGGAGTCTCCTTCTCTGGAGACATTCAAAACCCGCCTGGACGCGTTCCTGTGTGACCTGCTCTGGTGATCCTGCTCTGGCAGGGGGGTTGGACTGGATGAGCTTTCAAGGTCCCTTCCAACTCCTAATATTCTGTGATTCTGTGAAGTAATGTCTGTATCAGGACAGAAATTTAGTATGAAGTAGAAAGGCACTACATTCCCTGCACACCCGTGTTTTGAGTAGTTGCTGAGATAGCAGCAGGTTCAGCTACACTGATTTGGATCTTTTGCTTGAGACACATAGCAGCTGTGTAGGTATCTAAGAGCAGGACAAGTCCTTCTATTCAGGCACTACCTTTAGCTCAAGCAGAGAACGTACTGAACAGATTTCACTGTTTACATGTGAGCATCATCTTCTCCTAATCAAGGGGTTTAGACATGCAACTGCAGGAAGAGCCATTTCCAGAGTTATCACCTTTGACAAACAGTACAGCTGCAGCATTCTAGAGCTGCAGGAGTCCTTACTTATCAGCTAAAGTTTTGTTAAAAACAACTAGCAGCAAGTCAAGAGCTTTCTACAATTTGGCTAAACTTATAGATTGACAAGCAACATCCCATGGTGAGAACAGTTCTCAGAGAACAGACTCCACTTCAGAGCACACACAGAAGGATATTGTACTTGATGTACAACTCCAGTGAAGCCAGTACAACACAGGGCTCTGATAAACTAATAAAACAGGCTTATGAGAGAGTGTTACAGCTATTACTGAAGTAATAACATGTTTCAACAAGGAACCTTTCAATCTCACCTGTAGTGGGTTTGAAGTTGCCAACAATTCTCCAGGAGAGCTGGCAGGGATGTGTTTGAGGAAATTATCAGCTTTGAAGCCTTGGCTTTTCAAGTCATTTTAAGACTATTATAAAGAGATTATAATGAGAAGCTAATAAATGATAAATATTCAACTAAAGTTCATGTCATTTAGGAAGCTGCATAATACTCAGCAGTAATTCCAAGTACTTTTTTACAATACTGCTTATGCACAGCTTCTCTTCATAGGTAGACCCTGCATATGGGCTTCCCCCATGCAGAAATCCTGTAACAGAAAGATCAGGAATCCCTCTCAGAAGTAACTCTAGGAGAACCAGACCTGTCATTCATTGGCTCCAGAAACTCTGTTGCACAAGACAAAGCATCATGAGAACTAGAGTAGCGCAGTTCTAACATCTTTCCTGCTAATTCTGAGTGAAGCTCTGGATCTGACTCAAGAATTAGCATTCACACTGTCGTGGTTTAGGGCTGGGCCAGCCACTAAATCCTGGACAGACGCTCTCTATTAACCCCTCTCCCCTCCCCAGAAGGGAAAAGAGAATAAGGGAGAGAGACTTTACGGGTTGGAAAATAAAACTAACAGATTTAATAAAACAATAATACTAATACTATAGGATAATAATGTAAATAGGAAGATAATGAAATATATACAGATATGTACAAATATATACAAAACCAATATAAAATCCTTCCCCCATCCTCCCCCCAATGATGAATACGTCACCAGAGGCTCTGAGGAGCCGGGCACTAGAAAAGTTCCAGACCAAACTCAGCAGCAGGTGGGAGCAGGATGCAGGAACTCACAAATCAGGATCAGAGGCAGATGAACCAGCAGGGTTCTGCTCAGACCTCGGCCATTGCAGGATCAGAGCAGAAGGGAAGGGGTCGAGATGGAGAGAAGGATCCAAGATGGAAGGGTCGAGACCCTCATGATCCCTCAGCTTTATACTTTTATGACATATGTGGGATGGAATACCTAGTTGGTCAGTTTTGGTTCTGCTTCCTCCCCCATAGGCACAGACACGGCATCCATGGTGAGACAACTGACCTTGAGCATATCTTCCAGCAGCACTGTTTGGGAAAACAATGTCTTTAGTTTCAGCAAGTTCAGCCACTTAAAAGAGACTGAGCTGAAAAGTAAAATCACTACATAGAAAATTAGTTCTATTTAGCTCAAACCAGGACTACACCGACAGCAACAGGCCACTATACAGGAAAGCTAATTACTTCCATGGTGCATGGACATATTAAGCAAGATTAATTGTAGTAAGCAAGGCTACTTGAGTGTTTTTATTCTCGACTACAGAGAAGCAGAACAAAATAAAAGCTACTTGTGATACAGTCAATTCCTACTGCCCTTCTCTAGGAAAAGAGCCAATCCATCTGTGCCGATGTTCCCCTACACCTTATAGGACTACTAGCAAAACACTACACCCTTATCAGATATCAAGTGTTTACACAATAGCATTACTCACAGCAAGTGAAAGAGGGCCTCCAATCCATACCTGTTGTGCTTTTTTTATTGCAAAAAATTAGTGCTGGCCTTCTCCTATACAAATATAGCCAAAGGCACGATTGTCTGTTACATCTTGAGCAATAAAGGAGACTTTGTTTACTGGATGCTAATGCTCTATGATCTATAAAGGTAGGGGGGAATATTAGTTTACATTGCAGGAGACATAACAGCTGCTTTTGCCTATAGTTAGAATTAAGATTGTTAGAAGGCTCCAGCAGCTCAAGACTCAGATTTCTCAGGCTTTGACTAACCACAATAGGATGTAGCTATATTTTGGGCAGGAGGCTTCATCTTTACAAACCATTCTACAAGCCAATTCTTATATGCAGAAGGGAAGTATGATGGTATTAACGAATTTTTGCTTGAAAGAGTCCAGTGCAGAGCCACAAAGATGATGGAGGGAGTGGAGCATCTCCCTTATGAGGAGCGGCTGAGGGAGCTGGGTCTCTTTAGCTTGGAGCAGAGGAGACTGAGGGGTGACTTCATTAGTGTTTATAAATGTATAAAGGGTGAGTGTCAGGAGGAAGGA
>NW_010179150.1:0-1241 GCF_000695765.1 Mesitornis unicolor
GTGTGGCTATGGCACTGCCATGGTGTGGTCATGGTGTGGCCATGCCACAGTCACGGTGTGGTCACGGTGTGGCTATGACACCCCCATGGTGTGGTCGTGGTCTGGCCATGGTATGATCACAGTGTGGTCACAGTGTGGTCACGGTGTAGTCACCGTGTGGCTATGGCACCGCCATGGTGTGGTCACAATGTGGTCACAGTGTGGTCACGGTGCAGTCACGGTGTGCTCACGGTGTGGCTATAGCATGGTCGCAATGTGGTCATGGTGTGGCTATGGCACCGCCATGGTGTGGTTACGGTGGCGGTGTGGTCACGGTGTGGCTATGGCACGGCCATGGTGTGGTCACGGTGTGGCCATGGTGCAGTCATGGTGTGCTCACAGTGTGGCTATGGCACGGTCGCGGTGTGGTCATGGTGTGGTCACGGTGTGGCTATGGCACCACCATGGCGTGATCACAGTGTAGTCACGATGCAGTCATGGCGTGCTCACGGTGTGGCTATAGCACGGTCGTGGTGTGGTCACCGTGTGGCTATGGCACCGCCACAGTGTGGTCACCGTGTGGCTATGGCACCGCCATGGTGTGGTCACAATGTGGTCACAGTGTGGTCACGGTGCAGTCACGGTGTGCTCACGGTGTGGCTATAGCACGGTCACGGTGTGGTCACGGTGTGACTATGGCACTGCCATGGTGTGGTCACGGTGTGGCCATGGTGCAGTCCTGGTGTGCTCACAGTGTGGCTATAGCACGGTCGCGGTGTGGTCACCGTGTGGTCACCGTGTGGCTATGGCACCGCCACGGTGTGGTCACAATGTGGTCACGAGCTATGGCACAGTCGCAGTGTGCTCACAGTGTGGCTATGGCACTGCCATGGTGTAGTCACGGTGTGGCCTGGTCGCAATGTGGTCATGGTGTGGCTATGGCACTGCCATGGTGTAGTCACGGTGTGGCCATGGTGCGGTCACAGTGTGGTCGTGGCGCCGACACGGTGTTGCCATGGTGTGGTCACGGTGTAGTCACGACGTGGCTATGGCACGGTCGCGGTGTGGTCACGGTGTGGTCACCGTGTGGCTATGGCACGGTCGCGGTGTGGTCATGGTGTGGCTGTGGCACTGCCATGGTGTAGTCACGGTGTGGCCGTGGTGTAGTCACAGTGTGCTCACAGTGTAGCTATGGCACAGTCACGGTGTGGTCACAGTGTGGCTGTGGGACCGCCCCGGTGTGGGCACAATGTGGTCCAGGG
>NW_010179150.1:1338-2066 GCF_000695765.1 Mesitornis unicolor
GGTCGCGGTGTGGTTATGGTGTGGTCATGGTGTGGCTATGGCACTGCCGTGGTGTAGTCACGGTGTGGCCGTGGTGCAGTCGCGGCGTGGTCACGGTGTCGCCATGGCATGGTCACGGTGTGGCCACGGTGTAGTCACAGTGTGGTCATGGTGTGACCATGGCACAGTCACGGTGTGGCTATGGCCCGGCCGTGGTGTGGTCACGGTGTGGCCATGGTGTGGCCATGGCACAGTCGCGGTGTGGCCGCGGTGTAGTCACGGTGTAGTCACGGTGTAGCTATGGCCCGGCCAGGAGCAGCTGGGTAATTCCCGCCCCACTGATCCCATTATCCGCTGGAGGGGGGTGGGCTCAGCCCCGGCGCTGCCTTTTGAGCTGCCCTGATCCCGGCTCAGGGGGTCCCCAGGGTGCCCCCCCCGCCTCCCGGGTACATCACGGCACCAGGACAGGGCATGGCCACCGAAATCCGCCCCCCCCCGGCATCTGTCACTGCACACAGACCCCGGGGGGTGCAAATCTGGCGTCGTGTGTCCCCAGAGGGAACGCGTGGGTGCTGGGGGTGCCCCGTGGCAGAGGTGGATGGGTCCCATGGGTGCCCCATTGAAGAGGATGGGTCCCATGGGTGCTCCGTGGTGTGGGAGGGGGGTCCCATGGATGCCCCATGGTAGAGGAGGATGGGTCCCATGGGCTCCCCATGGCGGGGTCAATGGGTCCCATGGGTGCCCCACGG
>NW_010179151.1:0-14737 GCF_000695765.1 Mesitornis unicolor
CCCTACGCTGCTCTCTAATAGGTCATTATCACTATCACAGTTCCCAAGATCATTCATAGGAAAATAACAGTATTTAAAGCATGTATAAGAAACCTGTAGTTATAGACCTGTTTTTAGTTATTGTTTTCAACTTGAAGAAACTCTCCTTCCAGATATTTCTATATAAGTACACATATAAATATAGACATGGATATGGATACATATGCACTTTCAAAGAGAGAGAGGAAAACTATTAAACAAATACAGTGTTCAAAGGTCATAGGAAATTCTAACAATATGAATCTTGTGTTTCAAATAGGAAAATAAAAAATATGTTCAGACCAACACCACAGATAGTGTTTTGTAGAAGAGGAATTGCTATCCATCCACTATACCTCTTACACCAACTAAATTTTATCCTAACTTTTTTCAAATATTCCAGGTTCTTATAGACACATCAGAAATAAAACCAGTCATAGATGAACCATTTGCTTCTGTGTTATAGACTTGTTTAGAGCTCCAGCAACTCTGGATTTCTTTGAGACATTTTTCTAATAAATTACTTATGTATATACTATTTTAGCATTTTCATTTCTGTTTGTATTATTTTTTAACAGAAGTTCTTGCCTGTTTAGTGGTTGTTTTTCTTTTTGCTTTATTTTCTCTACATTGATTTGCTCTTTCAGTTTTCATCTGCAACAGAAATAGCTAGTTCTTTATGACCATGAAGAAATCCCATCTCCTCATGTTTACGTGTAGAACCACACTCAGAGGACTTTGAATTATCTTTACCTAAACTGCTAAATTGCTAAATTTATCAACATTTAGGCACCAGCAAGTGGTCTTCTTTTTTTGCAGAGTTCAGTAAAAAGAAAAACATGATCTGATACAGCAAACAATGGAAAATTAGTGGGACTGTTCTGCATGGCTAGATAAACATTTTTTGTGTGTGTGGTACAGATGCTGATGAGTGATAAACCACATCTGCATCCCTAATCTCACCTGCCACAATGGCAGAGCCTTGGTCTAGAGGCTGAAAGGTAGAAGGTGGCTTGTGTTTCACAGCTGCTTCAGTCAGATTGGCTGCAATCATTGCCCTGTATAGTAACCCCTGTGACTTTATGACAAAATTACTGTTTTGCATGCACTATTCTGAAGTTTCTGAAGTAATGTGAACCTCAGATGAAGACCACTAGTGTTATATTGCATATGGTATGGAAATGAGACAATGCTTTGCATGCTCTAGGATGTAAAATGAAAATGGTTGTGGCTATTTGAATGTACAGGCCTGCTGAGAGACTGATAGGTGATTAAATGAAGAAGCAGTACTTGCTACGATCTCTTTGTGGACATTTGTCACTGGCTCAAGCCTGCTTGGGAGTATCACCCATGCAGGTGATACCTGGCTTCACCTATGCATCCAAGACTGTCCAGATTAATCTGGAATGAGCTGGATAACAAAACTAATGTTTTCTTTTTTGTAGCATTTTTGACAGAGGCCAGAAGATTATGAAAACCACAGTAGTGTTGACTGACTTGAGACTTTGTGACTGACGAATACATGTGACATTCTGACAAATTAATAATGAAAACAATGAAGAATTAACCAATAGCCATTCTAAGGACACAAAATATAATGTTGAGCACTGTGTAAAAGCTATAGCCCAAGGACAATCCATTTCACATAATGACCAGGTTGTCAGGTGCAGAACCTGACATGTCAACAGTTTGCAGCCAGTGACCTGTTCACCTGGGTCCACCTTGTACCAGTTTGAACTGGTTGGGCTGGGCTCTGATTTGGACATACATTTGTAGTTTATACACCTGTCATGCCAAGTAAGTAGATTTCAGATTATGTCACTGCACGGGGTGGTTCTAGCCATTGTCTGTGATACCATGGGACTGAACCATCCACAGGGCTGCACTGAGTTGTGTTTTCAGGAGAACCTGTCAACAGGGTGATATTTGTACCATGTTGACAACTGGAAGGATCCAAGGCTCCAAATCCATTTAACAATGCAAGTCTACTCTTATGACAATGATGCCTATGTCTGCCAACATACTAATATCTATTGCCATACTTTATTGACAAGAAAAGCTATTTCAGTAATTTCTCTCTGTTTTACTTTGTACTGTTCTTTTGGAAGGTGTCCATGCTCCCAGAATCACAATCATATCTAAGGATATGATCCATCTTTTGCTCAATGATTCATCTCTTTGTCATTCATCAATGCCATAGGCTTTGCCAAGATTATATTTCAAAAAGATTCTGTTTTGTATGGCTCTGTACTCAAGCATTCACAAGGCAGAAACCTGTTCTTGTTTATGTGAGAACATCAGCTGATATACACTGCATTTGGAAGCTTTGCTGATGCTGACTTGATTAACATGTAAATAGCTCTTGATGTCTGTGCTCAAATTAACATTCCTATCACCTTTATCTCTCAAGATAACTGTATCTCCTGGCTAAACTTCAAAACTGGATGTCAGTATTTCCCAAGGCTTTAAATTTAAAAAGACAGAACCCATATTTACCAATAATTTCTTCATTTCTAAAGCAAATCCCCAGCAGATGAAGCTCCATCTGGCATAGTTATTAAATGCATTTTGCCTGCTCTACAATCACATTGAAATTCCATTGCTCTACTGAAATGATTGCATTTCTCCATTGATACACCTCCACCATGCAGGAATGGGTGATGCCAGTGATAGTCCCAGTTTTCTGTTCTTTTCCTTCTGTCCCTTTCTTTCCCTCTGGCAACACTCAATTGTAAGGAAAACAAACAAGAGGCATTTGAAATTTAACTTCATTTCCCCCCCTCTTTCTCTCTCTCTCTTGAAAAAGAGGGAACCTGAAAACAAAATGCCTGTCAGACTTTCTACAGCTCAGCCTTTTTGCAGCCACTGCAGCTCATTTCTCCCTCTCACCTATCTCCAGCACGGCTGCCACTGCTCTGTCGGGACGACAGCTACCACAGCCTGCAAATGTATTTTAATTCCATTGAGTGCTAATCTCCCCTCCGGTGCTGTAGCTCCTCCTGCTGACTGCATCCTCGTTTCTCTCCCAAAGCAGCAGAATGTCTCTGTCAGATACAAGGGCAGCTGGCCTTTAGAATTCAAACCTGATGAATGGTGCCTTTAATGGTCGACTACTGCAGCCACTATAGTTGTTTTTATCACAAGAAATAGAATGCATCAATCTGGATTTGTTAACAGAACAGGAGAGAAAAACAAATTACTCTAGCCATGCTTTTTATAGGTTATTTCAGTGCATTGGTAAGATTTGCAGTATATTTTTATATTCTATGACTCTTGCTAGCCCCTTTTTAATAACCCAAATCACAAACCTAATTTCTCTGATTTTTCTACTGTTTCTGTATGTACTTTCTACCAAAAGAAATATTTACAAGCCCTTAAAACTTAACACTTTTGATCCATAGCTTTGTAACAGGGTCATATTTCATTTGGAAACATTTAGATCCTTCTTTCCAAGGCTTTCAGCTCATTTTCATCATATCAGTAAGAGTGGTTGTGATCATGAACTATATATAAAGAACGTGTCTACACCACCAGGTCTGAAGCATTGTGCCAAAGTATGCAAGCTAATATTAAAATACCTGCTCTAGTTTCAGTGATTTTAAAGGGACTAGAGATTTGTTATTTGAGTGCTTAGCTGGCTTTTAGTGCAAAGTTATCACAGATATGTCTGAGTTACCCTTCCACCATAATCAACTCACAGCAGTTACTGTAGCAGTGATCTAAACATGAATGGAAAGTGATGAAGTTATATATGCATTGCTAGCTGATTACCCACAAGTGCACGTATTACTGTAGCAAGGTAAAATGACATTGCCTACAAAGAGAATAGAGGAGTTTGGATTTGAAGATTATTCTCTCCCAGAATATGTCTCCATTTATACTGTGAAGATACCATTGTAGCTGTCCAGGTCTCTGGCTGCAGGGAGTGCCTGAGAATGTCACTTGTACAGGAGGTCAGCAGAGATAACACCTATGTGCAGTGAGATCAGGTGAACGATCTGCTCAGCCTGATGGCAATGCTGAAAGAGGATGTGGAGGAGTTACGGAGTATCAGGGAGTGTGAGAGGGAGATTGATTGTTGGAGTCACACCCTGGGACAAAGGCAGCAGATGGAGGCTCCACAGGAAACAGAGGATCCCCTATCCTCTTGCTACCAGGCAGAAGAAGGGAACTTAAGAGACAAGGGAGAATGAAACAGGTTCCTGCTTGGGGCAGCAGGCAATTTCCCTCCCAGTCTCTCTCACTTTCCCAGTTGCCCTATAACATTAGATATGGGGCTCTGAAACTTGAGGGGAAGGCAAAGGAGGATGTAGAGGAAGGTTCATCTAAGAGGTTGCCTAGTGTAAGTCAGTCAGCCTCACGCATTATGGTTGCCTCTGTTAAGAAAAAAAAGAAGGGTAATTGTTGCCGACCAGACCCATTCCACAGGGAGGTCTGCTGCCTCTCTGGTGACTGGGTTAGAGGTGTTACTAAAAACTCTCTGGTGTGGTGCAGCCCTCTAATCATTATCAACTATTGGTTATACAGGTTGGTAGTGATGAGATTGTGGAGAGAAGTCCAAAGGTTATCAGAAGGGACTTCAGAGCACTGGGATGATTGGTTGAAGGATCGGGGCCCCAGATAATGTTTTCTCTCCAGTGGTAGGGTAGAATACTGAAAGGAACAGGAAGACACATCTGATTAACATGTGGCTTAGAGGCTGGTGCCATTGGAGGAATTTTGGAATTTTTGTTCATGGGGAAGTTTACATGGCATCAGGCCTTCTGGCAACAGATGCAGTTCAATTTTCTCAAAGAGGGAAAAGTATTCTCTCCCACAAGTTGGCCAGGGTCATCGAGAAGACTTTAAACTAGGTTTGAAGGGGGAAGAGGATGAGCCCAGAGGTGGCATGTCAATGTTAGGGGTGAAATCAGTAACTCAAAACATTACATGTGGGGAATAAGCTTGGCCAGTCAGAGCAAGAACAAAGTTTCCTAAGCTACCTGCCATGATGATAATCAGAAGTCCTTCCACCTTACTAGGGTGAAAGCTGCATGCTCAACTCCCTTTCTGAAATGCTTGTGTACCAATGCACACAGCACAGGGAATAAACAGGAGGAATTAGAGATTGTGTGGCAGAAGGGTTATGATCTGATTGCAGTTATGGAGACATGGTGGGATAGCTCATATGGCTAGAGTGCTACCTTGGATGGCTATGTCCTTTTTAGGAAAGACAAGCCAACCAGGTGTGGTGGTGGAGTTTCTTTTTACATGAGAAAGAAACTAGAAAGTATTGACCTCTGCCCAGAGGCAGATGAAGAGTGAGTTGAGAGTTTGTGGGTTAATAATTGTTATTAAGGGGCAGGCTGATATGGGAGACACTGTTGTGGCTGTCTATTACAGGCCACCTAGTCAGGATGAGGAAGCTGATGAGGGCTTCTACAGACAGCTGAAAGTAGCTTCATGATCACAGTTTCTCATTCTTGTGGGGACTTCAATTACCCTGATATTTGCTGGGAAGGTTATTCTATCAGGCACACACAGTCTAGGAGGTTCCTGCAGTGCATTGATGATAACTTGATGATGACAGGAACATATGCAGTAGTCACAAAGCAATGAGCAGAATCACAACCCTGGACTTCAGAAGGGCTAATTTTGGCCTCTTCAAGGAACTGCTTGGAGAAATCCCATGGGATAGGGCACTAGAAAAAAGCAGGGCTTAAGAGAGATGGTTAGTATTCAAGTGTCATTTCCTTCAAGCCCAAGGTCAGAGCATCCTGATGAGTAGGAAATCAAGTAAGGGAGCCAGGAAACCTGCATGGCTGAGCAGGGATCTACTGAAAAATCTCAAGCGGAACAAGGAAGTTTCAACAAGGCCAAGTGCAAGGACCTGCACAGGGGTTGGGGCAATCCCAAGCACAAATACAGGCTGAGTGAAGAAAAGATTGAAAGCTGCACTGAGAAGGACTTGGGGGTGTCGGTCAATGGAAAACTCAACATGAGCCTACAATGTGCGCTTGCAGCCCAGAAAGTCAACTGCTTCCTGGGCTGCATCAAAGAGTGGCTATCAGATGAAAGGTGCTGATTCTTCCTCTCTACTCTGCTCTGATGAGGCTTCACCTGGAATACTATATGCACCTCTGGTGTCTCCAACATGAGAAGAACATGGACCTGTTGGAGTGAGTCCAGAGGAGGATTACAAAGATGGTCAGAGGGATGGAGCCCCAGAGAAGTTGTGGATGTCCCCACCCTGGAAGTGTTCAAGGCCAGATTGGATGGGGCTTTAAGCAACCTGGTCTAGTGGAATGTGTCTTAAAGTTCCGCTTAAATCTGTTAAAATTATTCTAAATATATTTGGAGTCCAAGAATTCTGAAACTCTCTACTGAATTATAGAGGAAAAAATGGTAGAATTTCTTTTTTTGCCTACAGAACAATATCTTGAACTTTGTTCCATTAGGAGAGTTAAATCCAACATTTGTCCAGAGCATCCACCAAAACATATGGTCTTTAATATGCATTGATTCACAACAAAATTCCAGTGCAAAATAGAAAGGTAAGATTTTACAGACACATACAAATGCACACACATATGCTGTAACCTGTATGATTCACACAGGGCTGATTCTTGCTAAATTTAATATGTAATAACATTGAATGCAAATGGGTACATTTCAGTTTTGCACTCCTCAGAGGGGTGTAGGCTTATCCCTTTGAAGAAATTAAAAGAAATTTCAAGTTTCAAATTCAAAATTTGGATTTCAATCTATTCAAAACAGTTCAAAGAGGCATCTCATCTAAATTAGCTACTTTTAGCAATGCAAACTAGTGTCTTGTTTGCTCTCCTTGCTGCACTCATTCCTATGTTCAAAGGATTCTAATTTTTTTGTTTTTTTCAGAACAGGGAGAGTGCCAAATTATTCTCTTTGTGAGCAAGCAAGCACCCTTAGTTCATCAGTATTTGAAAAATGATCTAACCATTCTTAGCATTTCTGAAAAAAGTCCTTCTCCCTAATGACCTCTTGTACTGAACTGAAGCTTTAAATCACATATCCAAAACGAAAATGTAAAATGAAGATTTAAATGAAAATTCAAAATACTTCTTTTTCCTTTTGCTGTTCTTCTCCATTACTTGTAGGTTTTTTTCTTTTGACAAAGTAGTGTTTGCTGCCTGAGAGAAGCTGATAAATCATAGAAGCTTTTCCATCTGGAAAGATTTTACTGTTCCAAATCTCCAGACTCACATTAGTCTTAATTCTCCCATGTATTAAAGGCATGGAGCCATTTTTAACAGACACTGCAGGATTATTTCAGTCAAGGGGTATTCTCTGATGATGGAAAGCTGCCATAGTAACGCATTTGCCTCCCCATATACTTTTGGCATAGAAGATGTACATATGGAAAAGGCTGTAACTCTGACTTCTTGTGGCTGCTAAAATGCATTCTTGAAGTTATTGGCTGAGGGCACAAACTTTAAATGCATAACTTACTACAAACACTACAATGTGTGTAACCCTAAAAGTAATTAAAAATGTGGTATCACCCCCCTTTTTTTTTTCCTTTAAATTATTGGAACTCTTCTTTGAATGTAATCTGGAATTACATCCATAATGTATCCATATAATCCAGATATATCCATATAATCCATATAATGCAGAAAGCAAGATGGAATTTGAATGAAACATATGTCCTTACTACAGCCTGAGTCTTTTCAAAGCAAGGACAAAATGAAGCAGAAACGCAGGTGAAAGGTTTTGAGTTCCTGAGCTCTGGCTAGTACTATGACCTAAAGTAATGATTCCCTACTCTATAATTCCTCTACTGAAAGAATTTCCATTATGCTATTGATGCAACTGAAACTAAATTGTTCCAGGCATGGCAAGATCATATCTATTTCCTTCTCCTGTGATAGTTGTGAAATCTTCTTCATGAAAATTAATTGGGAGAAAATAATCTGTAAAAAACTATTTAGAGAGTATTATACATCATATATTTAACACAATCAGCTTTTTAAAGACATCTTTTAATGGAAATCTTTTAGACAGCTACTTACTGAGCATCAAAACTAAAAATCAGCCTTCACTGCACTGTTCCTACCCAGTATGTATTATTACTTCTTGAAAGATTTCTGGAATTTCTTTCCTTGCATTTGTTTAAACTTTAAATATTTCTTTCAAGAAAAAAAAAGTTAATAGCAAAATCTCGCAGCAAGTTTGTAGCTGACTGTCTCAGACATGACTGATGGTATGGACATGGAATCACAGGTTTTACCATGTCTTAGCAACTTGAGTGTTTCCAACCTTACTCCAATCAATTTTGCATCTTGCCTTTTGTAGTAATATCTGTGCTGTACTACTAAAGCACAGCAGATAAACTTCTTGGCTTACAACAGTTTCAAACAGATTTATATATTAGTAGACATAGAGGGCAAAAGAAGAGCAATAGAAGCCCCAATCCTGCAATTACAGCTCTGTTACCAGATTCATGGAGCTTGGCTGAGCCCATTATCTCTAAAATCCTAGAAAGCAGCAGAAGTTCCAGCAGAACACTACACAGAAGTGGAACCTGTCCATGCAGAACCAATTGCAGGCTAAAGGCTATATATGTTTTCAAGGAAGCATGCCTAACAGTCTGCTCACTGAGTTGCTCAGTCAAGAGGTAGCTGCTTGCCAATTTTCTATTACATTTTTCCAATAAGGGAAGCCACTGATCTGAAAGACATGGATATTGGTGGACCCCCAGAAAAAGAGACGACTGATTAGTTTTGCTTTTGCTTCTTTTTTTTTTTTTTTTTTTTTTTTATCTTAAGTGAACTGGGGGATGATGGCATGGTAAAATACGGTGTTTGCAGTTAATAGACTTGACAACATCACCTTTCAAACAGTTTAGAAAAATAGACACCATTTAGAACCTACAAGATTTTGTTCAGTGGGATTTATTTTATTACAGCTGATAATAGTCAGAACATAATATATAGTTCTCCTGAAAAAAGATCAGCTTAATATTTTACTGAGGTTTGGATATTTTGTATTATAATTTACTTCTCAGCTCTTGGATATATACATAACTTTACTCTGTAGTCCCAAAAGCAAATAGACAAGTAAATATATTTAATATGCATATCCATGACATGCATATAATAAGTTAGGGTACTTTTGTTTCAAGAAATTGCTGCTAACACCTTTCTATCTATTTTCAGTGTCTCTGCTTCAGTTCAAATCCAACCCAAGTCAGTGGTACTTCTAAATAAACTGCAAGTCATTTCCATTTCATTTGGCAGCTCTGAAGGTATTCTCATCTCAGGAAACCAAGGTTGAAATAAACTATGAATATTAAACTGAACTTTCACCAAAAGAAACAATTCTTCCATATTTGACTTGAACACTGATTACATTCCCACACATTCATTATTCTAGAATTGATTACTTTTCAGAGCCTAACTTCTTTTTCAATTTAGTTGGGGAACTATGGTCCACTGAAGTAGTTTGTTCCAGCTTTCGTGTAAGACTTCTTCCAAAGTCGTATATGCACATGTAGGTGAATCATTATGGCTATACCATGGATTCTCAAGACTGCTGACAGACATCTGATTTAGTTCTTTATTATAACCAGAACTAGCAGAAATTCCCAGTCTCAAAACAGTATTGATTGAAGTCAGGTTGCAGAGCGTGAGCCATTCAGATGAGAATCAGGTAGCAATGCAGTGACAGCAAACATGACATGACCAAAGGAGGTGAGTGAGCAAGAAAATAATAATGTTCTTCTTACATTTGATAGAGATTTCTTTGTTTATTTTTCTTAACAGTTTTTAAATGGCACCTTGTTAAAACTGTTTGGCCAGAACATAGCTGACTGAACATGTTGTTTCATTAGAAAAGGTTGTGGTGATTTAGCAGGTTTGATAGACTTGCCAACAGGTCATTAGATCAAGGAATATTCTAGTTAAATATAGAGAAAGAGAAAATAAAAAAAACCCACCACCACCACCAACAACAAAAAAGCTAAAACAACCAAAAAAAAACCAAAAACAAGGCAACAATGACAAAACCAAAACAAACCAAACATAAAACAACCCAAACTTACACCATCCCCAAGAAAACCAAAATGAAGGAAACCTGAAAATGGTGACTTTTTTTCCCAAATAAAAAAATTCAGTCACTGCAAATTTTTCCTTGCTTCAGATTACCATTTGAAGACAGCATAAGAAAAATAATGGCTGTTTCAGAACATGTTCTTTTTATTTTAGTTTACTTAATTTTTCAAACTGCCTGGCACCATACTGATAACTCAAAAAATGCACAGTATGCCTCCTAGTCTATCTAGGTAAGCACTTTAGCCTCTGCCTATGCCCAGGAACATGTTTTTAGGGTTTTACCATGGACACATAGTGAGGGAAGTCTTGAGGCTGCTGTTAGAGCACTCTATGGAAAGCAATCTAGGTAGACTGACTGAATCCTGTGTAAGAACGTAGTGATCACAGCAGGATTTGTTGACAGTCACTCAAGGAGTAAGCAAGCTATGAATTAGGCCCAAGCCTAATGAAGTATGGAGCATGCTTCCTTAACATGTCAAAATTCTCTAGGGGTTTGCTGTGATAGTGAAAAAGAATATGGATTCTTTAGAGTTCCCTTAAAAAAGAAGTATTCTTTTTTTTCTTTTAAGCAGTCTTTCTTGGAATACTATTCTGAAAGGTTTTATTGAAATATTCTGCTCTAAAGGACACTGTGCGAATATCATGTTTGGTTTTTTAACTGAAGTGGTTAGTATAACAAAAAATATGATTGGACTGCCTTTACCTGAAAGCTGTTCTTGTATGTCACTGTATCTGCCTCTTTGCTGAACTATGACAAGGACAGTGAAACACACAGCTTAACTTTCTGATGATTACATATTCACCCTCCACCAATACGAATTGCTTTCTTGCTTTTTAAAATGAGAATTACACTGGGTTGACTCATACTACAAGATTATTTTCTTAGAAAAACTGTGTTAGCTTTTACCCTCTCAGCAATGTTAGAGTAGTTGATACTATATCAAATTGACAGTGCTTAGAGGGAATTAAATATTTTGAGAGTTAAGAGAACACTGTGCAGGCCAGCAAAAAGATTAACAACTCTCTCAACTTGATCTATCTTCTATGGTGTTTCCTCTGGAGGTAATACTTTGATGCCAAGGGTAGTCCTTCTCTGACACGGAGGAGTTTAATTTCACTGTTATGAATGTCTGTCCTTCTCATGTTCCCAGCGTCTCACAATGCCAAGCATCAACTATGCAGAGAAACAGATTTTAGACATGCTCCTTCCCAGTAGGAAATGCATGGAAAAAATAAGTGGAAATGCAGTATGTAGTACTCATTTTATCACATGACTGAAGTGTTTTGAATTTATAGATTTTAGGAAAACTGGGACATTCATGTCATCCCAATCTCAATGGACAATTTTGTGCATAAAGATAAGAGCAATTGCAAAAATGCAAACATGCCACTGGCCTGAGTTGAGTCAGCTATGACTCAGCTGTGAACGGTTCATTCATTCCATCATTTCATAGAGAAAATTACTGCAATATCATTAAAACCCACACATTTATTTATCTCAATTATTTGATACTTCATATGTGTAAAATAAAACCTAACACATGTTATAAGCTACCCAACATAGCCCATATCCTCTGTAAAAAAAGCAAATTGTGACAAAAAAACAAGTACATTCTGGGCAGTTATTCTGAAGCATTTTCCATTAGCTGCATTTTCTCTATATCATTTCAAGGACATCAAAAATATTAGATAAAGTAAAAAAAGACCACATATGCCTTTTGGAATGGCTTTGATACACTCTGTTCGATTGTCTAAGTGAGGCACAGGTTCAATTTTAAAAACTCTAAATGAAATATGTTTAAATTCTGAGGGAGAGGAAAAACATATGAATCTATATAATGCAGCATTTTTCTGTGTCAATCCATTAAAACATTAGAAATAATAAATTTTATCCAACTGCCATAGCATTTAACCATATTTACCTGTTTCCAAGGGAGCATATTAAGCAAACCCTTAGGGAAAAAATGTGCTAATTAAAACATTAAACCAATATTGAAATCGGTAGACAAGAAGTTAGCACAAATAAGTTTCTATTTCAAATAAGCACTGTACTCTTCTGTAATAACTGGTAAATGTAGACTACTCAACAATAAAATAAAGGAAGAGGCAGAGAGAAGAGTAAGGGAAGAAACAAGATTACGTTATACTTTCTAAGCATTGTAAGGTACTTTGATCAAAATTCATTTGCTATGTAAATAAACACAAAATGCTGATTTCAACCAAACTCTGCCAATTTCTCATTTTCTTATGCAATTATACTTATTAATTTATGCTGATTGTTATTATGCATATTGTAAGATCACTATGGTTTTTGTAGTAACTGCATAAATATTCTATCTCTTTTTCCCCAGAAAGATTTGTACAGGTTTTTTTACCTCAGAAACCGTGAGCCAAAATAAACCCTTTAGTCTCCTCCTTGGCTTCTGATATCATTAATAGCTTTTACTTTTTGGAAAGGTGAGGGCACAATATACATTCTCAAACACTGCTAGGATTCAGAACGTAATACAAAATAAAAAAATAATATTGACATTAATTTTAATTCTGTTTAGGAAAAACATAATGTAGATATTTTGTACAGCAAAGCAGGCTAGTACAACATAGTTCATCTAGTGTCTTCCAAACAGGAAAACATGTTAAACTACTGAGGACAGATTGGTGTGTTAAAGTAGAATGCATTTCTAGATCTAAGTTTGAAGATTGAAAGTCAGTAAAAAATCAGGGCTTATTATAATTCTTCAGAGGGTAGATTTTTCTCACTGCATTTCTGAGAAAAGTAGCTGTGACATTCAGTTATTTTACGAAGGTAATTAAAAAATTTATAAAACCAGCATAGGAAGACTGTTCTGAAAAATGACTGCTTTTCTGCAATTAACTGTAATAAAAAAAATATTTAAACAAAAATTTGATATCTCTCAAGGTTCAGCATGGCCTCTGGAACCTAACTGAGAATGCTTTCAATGGCTAAGTAAAATGTCTGTGGGTGGTGGTATGGGAACAATTACTCAGTCTCTATTTTAGTCTTACTCATCTCTGTTTTCCAAGAAGGAATAATATAAAAAATAAAAATACATATACAGGCATAGATGCATAAATATAAATGTATTTAAGTGCCTTTACCTTGGGAAAATTCACATGGGTGACATAGCTTTCTCAAAGAATCACTGTCAAGTCCCCTGCAGTGTCAAATACATTGACAGCAAGCATCACCATGACTGTAATTTGTGAGTCATTCTGCCAGCTCCTGTCTGGTAAAAGCAAACTGTCCTTGAACACCGAATACTTTTTCTCCCACAAAATGGCCAGTGACTTTCCCCTCAGCACAGGATCCCAGAGATGAAAAGAAATGAAGGGGTTTTTTTCTGTGACAAGAAAAAATATCTTCTTGTCATCTAGAGCAATCTCCAGATAATTCAATATCCCAATCAGGTCTGATCTGGCTGTTTTACAACTCAAATGTGACTGGTTTTCCTACAGCTGTACTGATTCAATGCAGCAGTGACTGTTACGCTGTTGAAGAAAAGTAGCTTTTGCCTGAAGAAAAATACAGAACAGTCAAAATAGATTTGTTGATTTCAAATGAAGGTAAGATCCTGGGGAATGTAAGGTCCTATTACACTTACAGGTCTTAAAGGCTTCCTTCCACAGCTTAGTAGCATAGGATAAAACATGCAAAAAAATGTGTCCAATTATTACTTCATGCTTGCATTTTTGTGCATTTTTGTCATTATTGTGCATTTTCAAAGTGTTACATTTGGAAAGAAAACATAACTCAAAATTGTTTTTGCTATACATACATAAAAAGCTTTATCTTCAGGTAGCTCTCACTTTCTGGGCAAAAGATGTCAACCAATCTGAAAATAGCCACATTTGTGGATTTTATGAAGATTCCTAATTCTGGTATGTAATAGTCATTAAAGAAAAGGCTGATCATAGTGGACATATATCTTCTGTTCTGTAAAATATAGCCAAATATATTCTCAATACAGATGTAGTGTAACACATGGTTACTATTCTTTTTATCCCTTCTTCAGTGGTTAAACTAGGTATTATACAAAAGAATGAGCATCTGCTAAGGCCTCTAAACTATTGAATCTTACGTTTGTTTATTTGATTTATTTTTTTTTAAATATTTGGTCTGTACTGGTTCAATCTTCTTTTCTGTATATATATTATAACTTTGGCTTTTAAAGATATAATCTGATTTAAAAAGAAAAGCCATTTTGTATGGAAGGTAATTTTAAAAGTTTAATCGCTGTTTACAATTGGTAGTTTTAGAAATGCTTTCAGTCTCAGCCAGTGTTTTTCAAGGCTTACTGAAACTCTTAATCTGTGAAGAATTAGGTTATATTTCCTGCCATCACGCAACAGCGGCACAGCACAAGAAAATGAAAATGAAAATGAAAATGAAAATGAAAATGAAAATGAAAATGAAAGTTAAAGTTAAAGTTAAAGTTAAAAAAAGAGAAAATGTTCTGATCCATAACTTTTGGTTGAAATGGCTACCATCTACCAAGAGATTCTTCTAGGAATTTTTGTTTCAACATTGAGTAAAGTAGTGAGAAAATGTAAGTTCTGTGATGAAAGCCCAGAAGACAAGCCAGATTGCCCATACACCGCTGTCCTGGTCTGAGCTAAATAGAACTAAT
>NW_010179152.1:0-4443 GCF_000695765.1 Mesitornis unicolor
GGGGAAGATAATCATGTCCCAGCCCCCCCCCTCCCCCGAATGATCTCACATAGACATATTTCACCGGGCCTTCTTGCCGTTAGTGGGTGGGGGGTGGAGAGGGATGGAGGCTGGCAAGTCCCCTGGAGCTGGCTTTGCAGAGCTCTTGTCCCAGTTTCTTCCTGGACCTGAAGGATAGCTTGTATTTGAGGCAATTATATTTTTAACTGCGATCTGTTGGTAGGCAGGGAGGATAGAGGGAAGGCTGTGAGGGCTGCTTTTGCATCCCTGGCTTGTAACAGTGGCTTTACAAGTAGCAGTATTTTCTTGGCGCTGGTAGATTGACACGGGAAAAGTCGTTTTATTGCTGTGGGATGACAGAGTTACTGCAGTATGTGCTGCCTGGGAGTGTAAAGTCCTGCTATGAGATCTGCAGAAATACAGAGAGGTTGAAGATAAGAGCTTGGTTTTTAATGCTTACCTAATAGGAATAAATACATGATAGGTTATATGTGCGAAATGCAGTACTTCCTTAATTTGTAGTTTCCCTGCTGGTGTGGTATCATTAAACATATATTAACTGGGCTACATGCAGTGTTTAATCTTAAAGACAAGGTTGTATTTGAATAGGTCTGCCAGCCTTCAGCAGTCATACAGCAGAGCTGTATAAAGGTGTCCACAGATTACTGTGTCCTTGTATTAAGAAACGTCTTCCATGGGAACCTTCAGGTTTTTATTCTCTGATCGGAATTTTCAGATAGGGGCACATAATGCTTACACATCTGCTCTGCTGCTGTATTTGAGCAGGCATGCACATTTTTTCATTAACATCACGTGCAGATTTATACCATGAATGTCATTTATGTTCTGTCATGAGGAGGGATGCATCCTGCACGCTACCAGTAAATGCAGAAGTGTTTTGCATGTGCTGAAATTACAAAAAAAAAAAGAAAGAAAGTTCTCAGCTGTCCTTAAACTACTGCTATAAAATTATCTGTAAGTTTAGATTAAATAACCTGCAATTCTTAAAACTGCTGCTCCCCAAATATGCAAATACTTCACTTTCATACAAGACAAAGGCTGGCCAGCTCTAGGAGTGCTTGAACCTCCTATGTGCTTGCTGAGTTTTTTAAAATAGGAAGGTTTATTTTGGTGAAAGAAGGGCCTTGCTGCCATAGTTGATAAATACTTAGGTACTTAAGGATATGGTTTAGGGGGTAGACAGGAACGGTTGGACGTGATGATCTCAGAGGGCTTTTCCAACCGAGCGATTCTGTGATACCCTCCAAGTGCCATAATAGAACTCCCCGAATGTAATAGGAAATTAATTTCCTCAATGCCTTGGCCATTGTATATTTAAGGTTGACCTTATGCAGTCGAGCCCATTCCTCTTCTCTTTTCCCCCTCCCCACCATCTCCATTGCTCGTGTAATAATTCCAAAGTTTGTTTCCCCTACCAATAACTGAGGAGTTTGCATCACGAATTTCCTGTTTTGCTGTGTCAAAACTTTCAAAGGTTGTGCAACTGTGTTCAGGCCAGATGAAACAGTTTTATATTGGACGCGATTGCAGACATGTGGTGCGCGAGTCTTTTTGCAGTCCGTGTTAATGATTTTCTGTATCTTCTTCTAAAAATATCTTTCAGAAAAGATACAGTCCAGAAAAACGAGTGATATGGCAAGTATGCTAGAGTTAAAAACCCCAAACATACATATGTATGTATGTATATATATGTATATGTATATATATGTGTATATATATATATATGTAATTTTATTAAGCTGCAAATGGTGATGCAAAGGTTGTAGGATATTCCTGCAATGACTTGTTCCATTCTCTGGCCCTTTAGAGATTTTTCTCTCAGTAAAAACTTACCCAGTTTCATTGGAGTCTCCACATTTGCAGTACCTCTGTGCTGGGATGGTAAATTGGAGGGGTTTAAGCACCCTTAAACTGTGTAGTTTAGGGTACTTCTGTGTATGTCTGCTGCATTATTATATAGAATGTAATAAAATGCTCTCTTGCTCGGTTAGTTGGCAAGATGAGGTATTTAAAAATGAGGAATTTCTAGAAAGTGGAGGAAAAAATAATAAAAAAAGAAGGAATTAAGGCAGCAGATGAATCATCCAGGCTATGGAGCTGGCTGCTGTAGGCTGCTTTAAATACCTAATGCAAGTGTGAGTCGCAACACCCTATTACAAGAACCTGACTTGATGTTGTAGTCAGTGGATGCAGAGGGAGGGGCATTTTCTGCAGGCAGCTTAAGGCACCCAGGGCATGTGCTTGAACCCACAGCAAACATTCCTGTGTTTTCTGAAATATCGTGTGCAGCACTGGAAGGAGGGGGTTCAAACGGCCAACTCGGGTATTTTTCAGGGTCTGTTTTTATAAACTGGAAGTACGTGGAGATGCAAGTAGGGATTCAGTTCCAAAATTTCAGAAAGTCTCAACACGTGTCCTCAGATTGTCCATTAGTAAAGTCGTGTAGCATTGCTGTGACATCTGGTGTGTGAAACGCTATTTCATGTATTCTTGCAACAGTTTTGTCTATTCACACACCACCATTTTTTGCACGAAAGGGATTTTGTCACCAGGTTTGCACTAAAGCACAGGTGGGTTCCTGCAGTACCAGCCTTGTAATGCTCTGTGCAGGGAGGAGAGAGGCCCGGGTAAGGCAGCGGCGAGCAGTGGGAAGTTGCTGCATGGCGATGGGATCGATTGGTGACTCACAGGAGCTGGAGCATCGCTTCGTTTCTAGCGTGTGAAGTCTCTGCAAACAGCAGTAGTTCAGCCAGCTCTGCGCTCAGCAAAGAGGGGTTTTCATGCCTTTTTGCCATCGGTTTCTAAAATGCTGTGAATTCAGACTTGTTACACTCCTAGGAGTTTACTTCACTGTTGTATTTTCTGCAGCAGTTCTCTGTGTTGTGTTGGTAACTTTGTAAAAGAAGTTTTTTGGTCTAATTGCTTTGCAGGCTATCTGTATCGTTTTATTTAATCAGGAAAGGAATTGAACAGCCAATACTTATTCTTATGCAAATTCAGAGGAAGAATATTTTAGCTTTGTTTTTTGTTTGTAGACTGTCAGGTAATGTCGCCCTTCCCAGACTTGTGATTTCTTCCTGCTTTGCCTCACGGTTGTACCAACACTGACTCTGAATTTCCTGGGTGTTACAAAGATATGAAGATAATTCCCCTCTTCTTAACCTCTAACAGAGAATTACTATGGATTTAAGAAATTCTAAAACATTAGACTGCAGAGGAAATTAATTAACAACCCTAAATAACACCTTTGCAGTAACTATTCCTCTGTGGGTGTATTTTTTTAAACCAATGTGCATCTTTAAGCTCACAAATCCCTTAGCAAAGCGTGCAGGTGCCTCCAAAGTGTGTGTGTGCACTTGGAGGGACAAGTGCCTGCTTCTGCAGTCAGGAGTGGTGGGTATGTACAGAGTGATATGAAAAGAGCTATAAAATCGAGTGGGATGAAGCAGCTGTACAGGTAGAATTAGCAAAGCATGTGTGAGGAAGGAGGATTGAGTAGGAGATGGGCACGCACAGAAAAGCTGTGAGCAGAGCTCTGAAAATGAAAGCATCGTTTGAACTTCACGGGAACTTTGCATATTTAGAAATTAAATTAGTGTGAGCACATCTATACAGAGACTTTTACTGCAGCTTTCCTAGAAGCAGGAGCTGGCACAGCAGAGGAGGAGAAGATTTACAGCTCTGTGGTGTGCTGCGAGGGATCTGATTGAAATGCACGTACAGGTGGAGCTCAGAAGGGGCCGGTGTTAATGATGAACTGTCAGGTACTGAGAATGGTGTTCTTGCTGTCTGGAACTGGCAGTGCATAAATTAACCCTAAAGGTACCACTGAAAAGATTTGGTGAGCTCGGGTGTTGGCATTGGCGCTAGCACTGAGCAGCGTGCTGCTGAGCACAGTTCTCTGCACAAAAATGAACGTGCTGATTATACAAGATTCCAATAAATTGCACTCAGGTAATTTTGTGTGTACTTCAGTTCCTTAGACTGCTTCAGATGTTACTTCTAAGAGGTTATAAATTGGATCAGTGGCTAGATTCTCTAAAATAATTGTTTTATTCCAGCTCTCGTGCTCTGGATTCAATTCGGCTTAACTCAGAGTTGTAGATTTAGCTCACTTGGGGTGAGATGGATGCAGCTCGTGTGCTGTAGTGCAATACTGTGCAAGAGGTTAAAAAATGTGGAAGCTGTGATAAATTCTGAATTTGTGCTGATCTTGTTTTGAAAGGAATTTAAAACTGCGGATCGTGCAATTTTTTTTCGTGCAGTTGGGCTGAAATAGGAGCTGTGTAATGCCCTGTTTTAAGTGTGATGAAAGCCAGCCTGGTGTTCCTTCAAACATCTCCAACACCAGAGCTGTGCTGTAGCTCCTGAAAAACACTGCGCAGTTACCTATATTGACAGAAAATTACTCAGCACGCCTTT
>NW_010179152.1:4458-12613 GCF_000695765.1 Mesitornis unicolor
AGTCTTTAGGCCACAAAATGTGACCCAACTTGGAATGATTCTGACTTCAAATGTGCAGTAATACAGAATTTTCTTTCCTGGGTTTGTGCACAGTGTTGTGCTGGTTAACCGGTTTCTCAGTGCTGCTGATTGCAGTTCTCCTTAGTGAATGTTGACTCGATACGACCCCAAAAATGTCATTGAAAAGAAGGTGAAATGGCATTTCCTTTGGACTCTGAAATCTTCTCTAAAGAGAATTTTGTGAAAACCAAGGGAGAACTCTGACTGTGTACCCATAAAGGTGCAGAGGATCCCCATCTTTTCAGGATGAGGTACTGGTACATGCTGCCTTTTGTACCCAAAATCTTTAAAAGCTGGTAAAGATTCATGACTAACTCACAACAGCATGCGTTGAATATGGTGACTAATCTTATTTTTGCTCTAAGACCTAGGAAACACCTTGACTACCATTAAAATATTGTCATACAGTTACAGCCGGAATTAGGTATGTTTGTACACTGCAAAACGGTGTATGTGAAGCTTTAAAAAAATTGAATTCTGTGTTTCCTGAAGTGTTGTGGCTTAAATATCGATATTCTAGGGGAGCGTGAAGACTTGCTGAAGATAACTTGAAAACAAGCTTAAAAACCAAATAATTAATGGCTTCTTTTGTCTGCCCAGACTGAGGGAGGTGTAAAGGATAACTCCTGTGTGGAAGTAGCTGATAATGGGAATTATTTGAGACAATACAGTGCAGCTCCAGAAATTCAGCTAACTTTGTTAGTCAAGCTGCTTTACACTTATAAATGCACAGCTTTCCTTTTCCCTTGGTATTTATCAAGAACTTGGGCATACTCACTTTTAAATGGTGTCAGGAGTTCGCACTGAATCAAAATGCAGCAGGAAAATAAGAAGAGATTGTCCTTCTGACTTTCTCCATTCCATACTTTCCCCTTGTTTGTTATCTGGTATCGAGCGTAACCTTGATTTCACATCCTCTTTCTCCTCCTCCTTCCTTTCTGACAAACCAGAGCTGGTTTAGATAAGGACATCAAAGGAGAGAAGAAAGAGGAGTCTCTTAGTTCACAGCTAAACGTCTGCATTTCTGTAAATCCTCACGTATAAACCCGAAACTCTGGAAGATTTTATGCAGTGCATCAGAAATTTCTAATAATTCTTCATGTGTTACATTTTCAGTTGTTTCAAAAGTATCAGGCTTTTGCTTCTTAATAGTATAAATAAATTGGTTATAATGGGAATTACTTGAAAAGATTATTTTACAGCACAAAATACTGAAAATATGTATATGGGGTTGGTGTTCATGGGTTCCAAGAAGAAACATTATTAATATGCACTGGTTTTATGTCTAAGTTTCTGCTAAAGGGACAACTTTTAATAATGTACAGCTAAATCTCACTTATTCACATGCATTTTTGTATAACAGGAGTTTAGGATAGATGTGATTTACCAAAGAGGTTTGATTTTTAGCTTCAGTTATGATCAACAACCACCAGAGTTGATTTTATTAGGCACAGGCCTTGGATTTTTATAGGGACTTATACCATAAAAACCAGTTTGTGATGAAGTGTGGTGCATGAAATTGTGTTTAGAAATACAGATAATACTTACAAGTACTCTTGTACTCAGCCAAGCCTGATGAGGAGCGGCTGAGGGAACTGGGCTTGTTCAGCCTGGAGAAGAGAAGGCTGAGGGGAGACCTCATCACCACCTACAACTGCCTCAAGGGAGCTTGTGGAGAGGTGGGTGCTGGGCTCTTCTCCCAGGTGATGGGGGATAGAACAAGGGGAAACGGCACCAAGCTGTGCCAAGGGAGGTTCAGGTTAGAGATAAGGAGGAAGTTCTTTCCTGAGAGGGTCGTCAGAAGCTGGCACAGGCTGCCCAGGGAGGTGGTGGAGTCACCATCCCTGGATGTGTTTAAAGAGCGGGTAGATGAGGTACTTAAGGATATGGTTTAGGGGGTAGACAGGAGCGATTGGACGTGATGATCTGAGAGGGCTTTTCCAACCGAGCAATTCTGTGATTCTGTGATTCTTCTCTATGGACTTTTATTGCCATATCTGTGTTTAAAGGGCACAACTGTTTTTAGAAGAAAAATCATAACTATTTATCTTTTTTTCCTACAGTATTTCCCTTTCCCGTGTGAACAAGACTCGTATTTTAAACATTTTCTATAGAAACCAACAGTTGTGTGAAAATGTGAGGGGTTGGGGTGGGGATACAAGTTGTGGACCACGATACCTGGCAATTATGTGGAGCAATGGCATTGACTGTGACCCAATACCCAGACAGGAGCTCTCTGGAGTTGCTAAGTGTGGCTTTGAAGGTATTTATAAGTAATTAATTTTGATAATTTGATTGCTCTTTCTTGCAGTTCTGCCTTTGACACAAAAACTGGGTTGCGAGTGGCTGTAAAGAAGCTGTCCCGACCATTTCAGTCCATCATCCACGCCAAGAGGACCTACCGAGAGCTGCGGCTGCTCAAGCACATGAAACACGAAAACGTGAGTGGAAGGAGATGCTGTGGAAAGTTGGTCTGAAATCGGACCGTCCAGTGAGCATCCAGCATCAGTGCATTTGAGGACCTTGTTGAAGATGTCTTTTTCTTATACTAAATACAGGACTTGCAGTAGTTCAAGGGATTCTAGTTGTAGAAAAGCATGCAGATTAAAAAAGAACCAAAAAACTCAAAAAAAACAACATAAACCCCCCTCAATTTTGTATTAAAACCATCTTGATATTTCCTAGAATAATCTGAAAGTTACTGCTGAGCAGGTTTGTGCTGTTTTAAGGATTTTAAGACACAGGTGATGTCGCTTCCGTTCTCCTGCTCCCTTGCTGTACCAAGCTGTAGTTTTTGTTATGTTAAGAATGTCTTTAAAAAAACCCCAAATCTCCAAGTTTGTTTTTAGTGTCTTTTGGAGGGTTTTTCCGATTTGTTTGTTTTGGCTTGCCTGTGTCAGAAGGGTGTGGAGTTCAGGAGATTTCTGTAGGAAAAAAGGGGGTGGTGAGAGGGTGGAAGTCCAATGGCTTTTTGTGCAAGCCATCCACTTAAATCATCGACAGGGAAACAACATAGGATGTGACGAATGTTACGCTGAAGGCTCTTGATTATTTTCCCTTAAATTATTATTTTTTATTGTCCAAGCAAACCCAGCTTAGCAGAAGGGAAGTACTGTTTTGGGAGTGAGTTGAGCAACCCTGGGATGTTTGTCTAGCACAAAAACCCATGCAAGCCTGACGTCGTTGGTTGGTTCTCCTTGCGTGGTCTGTTCAGGACAGTTGTGGCAGTGGTGGTTGTGTTGTCAGTGCTGGGATCCCGTAAACCTTCTTGGTGTTTTTAGTTTGGGTAACATAGTTGGAACTTCTGATGTGTATATGTGTTATTGCCAACAGTTCATCAGTGCCTCTGCACGATACCATTGCCTCCACAGTAGGGGTAGCATTTGATCCTGCTTAATACCCATCCCCTGGAAGTTTTTATAGACCTTTTCTCATAGCTGAGATATTTTCCAAACAGGAAAGTTTTGAATATCTGTTAAAAAAAAACCCCATATCAATCCATTCTGTCTAAGCTGGTAAGGTTAAGTGATGAAAATTGGGTTGTGACCGGTGCTACAGCAGTTCTGTGTCTGGCATTCGTTAATATGTTTGCATTAGTACTGCAAAGAGTCTATCTGGTTTTGAGAGTAAGGGATAAAAGGAAGTGAAGTTGTTTATATATAGAAATATTTATTATCAGTTCATCACACCATCATCTGTCTGTGGGAAGCTTATCTAGGTTGTGGTTTGAAAATCCTGCAGACGCAGAGATGTGCAGAGCCAGTTCAGGCAGGCTTGTTAGCGTTAGCATCTTGACTATTCCCATCTCGGTTTGGGAATAAAACACTTCATTCTGCATGGCACAAATCACACCAGCAAGGTGTAGATACCCTGGTTGGTGATGATCCTGAGGAAATAAATGGACCTGCAGAGCACTCGAGTGTGGCTGCGTTGTGTTTTGACGTTCCAGGGGGCCTTGTTAGCTCACATAAAGCACAACACCGAGCAGATGGGAGAGCAAATGGGTTTGTTGTCATATGAAGAAATTAATAAGCTCTTGTCACATCCTAAAATGCTGAGAAGGGAAAGCAAAAGGTTAGGAGTTGGGTTCTGCATCTCCTGGTGTTCACACTTCCTTAGGAGTGAGTCAGCGATGCACCGCAGAATAGCTGTGTTTAAGTGTGTGTGAAACTCGATGAGAACCCTGATACTGTGTTCTTCAGGGCAGCAAGATAAAAATGATAACTGAAAAAAACCTGAAGTCTAGATAGCAAGGTCAGGTTTTGGCTTTCTGTGCTAATGGGGTGGGTAACATTGAATTTTTATGTAAAAAGTGATACGTAAGAGTCCGCTGTAAGCACGAAAATTATTGTACAGGATGGATGTGAATGTAACAGTTTGAAGAAGGTGTCTGTCTAGAAGTGGAGTTGCTGCGATGGATATCAGGAGAGGCAGGAAAGTGTTCTGTCTCTTCAGTTTCCTCAGTAAAATCTCATCTGAAATACATAATATCGATTAGACAGAGGTTAAGAGAAGGAAAATAAGGTTTAAAAACACTTTTCAGGGAAAAATAGAATAAATGTTATTGACCGGATGGATTTTCTTTTTGTCAGTGCTTTAAATGACCTAGAAGATGATGATGGGATAGTAAGGTGTAGTTCTTCTTCCTTTCCCACAAAGTAACACGTGCACTTCCCTTTACTCTCTACTGGTGGAACCGTTCAGCTGTAAAATGAAAGGTGGAGTAGGGCAGAAAATACAAATGACAGTGCAAAGCTGCTTGTGAAAATTGGGTCCTCACTGCATTGCACGGCTTTCCCGGTTTATTTTCTAGTGTAGTCATTATTATTCATTGCACGTGTTACAGATCCTTGAATTTTTCTAGCCATTACTCAGTACAAGTGAAACAAATACAGTCTCCCAATTCAGGTTTTGGTATGTGGTCCACAGTACAACCAAGAACTGAGCAGGATGCACACAGTTTGGTCTGGTGGTTGGGTTTTTGTTTCTCTCATCCATTTATTTCCTGAACAAACTGTAGTTATTTTCTGAAATAAGGTATTCTAAACCAGCGTTAACGCCTGCCTTTTGTTATGGCTTCTGTTTGATGCTGTAAGTGGATTGCTGGTATAAAAAGACAGCTGTCTAATGTTCTTTACACATTTCAACATTTGTTTCTGGTCTTGCATGAATACCGATTTGTCTGCATCTGAACAATTCATGTAGTTGGAAGTGAAACAGCTACTGGAATGAGTAGTTTCTATTCCACAAGGGATCTTAGTAACTGTATCGTATTATACTATGAATGTATTTCACAGCTTTCTCACTTGGCTGTTTTCTTTCTAGGTGATTGGTTTGCTGGATGTGTTCACCCCTGCCAAGTCACTAGAAGAATTCAATGATGTGTAGGTAACTTCTCTGAAGACTGCAACCAAACATCTTTTGTATCTTCCTTGCATCTCTCAGATTATTATAGACATATTTGCCACCTTAATTTGTCTGCCTTCGTTCTCAATGAATTCTGAAGTCTGGCACAAAAGATACAGGACACTCTGAACTTTAAAGTCTCTTTAAGCTTGTTCACTGGTGTTTTATTGACCAGTGCTGTAGGAGTCAGAGTAATCATCTGCTATAGTATTTTTAAAGTGTTGTGAACTGTACACTTTGGGACAGTCAGCCCTGCTGCTGAAGCTCCATAGGGAAATTTTATCCTAATCCTCTTGTAGGGATTGCTTCACAGCCTGCCTTTCCTTTTGTTCGTAGGTACTTGGTGACACACCTTATGGGAGCAGATCTGAACAACATTGTGAAATGCCAGAAACTCACTGACGACCACGTGCAGTTCCTGATATACCAAATTCTTCGGGGACTGAAGGTACTCGTGCCTGTCCTACCTGAATGTTGATAGCTCACCAACGAGAGGTGGAAGTTCTTGATGAATGTCATGTCCTCCGAGATTCATTTTAGTACATAGTGGGGCTGCTGTAACTTTCCTAATGCATTGTAGGATAACCTCTTTTTATTGTTCCTTCCCTCTTTGGAGCTCTGTATCAGTAAAGCTGTGTATCAGTAAAGCTGTGTATCATTTAAGAAGATATTTATATAGATTCCTGTGGGCAGAGTCTGGAAATGATGAAGTATGCTGCCCTCTGCTCTGCCTGTGAACATTCTGTTTCTTCAGTGTTGTTCATGTGTGATGTATTCCACTGGTGGTGGCAGTGCTCCTGGGTGTTCCTAAGCAGAGACAGAGTGAAACACCCACATACTTGAGACCCAGAGACACCGCAGATGAGCTGTAGCATTTGAATGGTGTGGGTTGGGTAGGGCAGTGTTGTCTGGCAGAGAGATGAGAAGGAGGTTACGTGGACTGTTATATAAAGCTTGTCATCTTGCCTTGCAGTACATCCATTCAGCTGACATAATACACAGGGTGAGTATCCTAAGATTGCTTCCTGTGCTGAACCCATGCCTTTAGAAAATGTAGCGCAGAACCTCACAGTGTAGCATCTACAGATACAAGAAGAAATTTTCCAACAATTATTTTGGTTAAACAAAATCAAAGTCAAAAACGAAGTAAACTGTTAATCATGGGAAATGGTTGTCAAGATCCATGGTTTCAGTTCCTGCCTGTGTTTGACTTGTATCTTTGTGAAATAGGTCCTCTATTTGTTAGATACACATCTAATATACATCTAAATTTGCTCAACAGCACTGGTGTTGCAATAAGCCTTTATGCATTTTTGCTCCTATGTGTGACACCCGTGAGGATCACAGAAGAGACTGGGATAAAATAACTTTCCCAGTATGGAGAGTTGATATTTACAGCCAGTTAGAATCTTATCTTCTGTCTGCATTTACATCTTTATCTGCTTTAGACTTGTGAAACAACATACGTACTGCTGTTAATGCTGCTCTTGTTTCATTTTTTAGGATTTAAAACCCAGTAACTTAGCTGTAAATGAAGACTGTGAGCTAAAGGTAATGATCTGATTGGTTTGACTGTGATTTGAGTGAATGCCTGGTGGGTGTCCCTTGGAATTAAAGGGACAAAATAATTCCTTATACTGTTATGGCCCAAAGTAGTAGTGTCCTTCCCAGCTGTAAAGGCTGTGAGGATGTTTTTTCTCCATCTGTCCATATGTTTTTAATGAATCATCATGAAGGTGAAGAGTTAACATCTGTAGTTTGGGTTTTAGAGAGAAGATAGCCAGACATAATTCTGATGGTTGAATCCTGTGCTGTTCTAGTGTCTTTTAACAGGTTGTGAAACGTAGTTTCGTCATCTGCTTTTGCAGTTGCACCACCTCTCCTCCACCCAGTCCAATAACTGCCTGGTTATTTGCACTAACTAGTCTGCGTTGTTCACTGCAGTGGTTGATGGACATCTTTTCTGTTCTGCAGATCCTGGATTTTGGCTTGGCTCGACACACGGATGATGAGATGACCGGGTACGTGGCTACCCGATGGTACAGGGCTCCTGAGATCATGCTGAACTGGATGCATTACAACCAGACAGGTAACACATTTAACACCGGGCTTTTCGGTTCCTGAACTGTGGGGGGAAAAAAAGAGGTTTCTTTCCATTTCATCACATAAATTGGCAGTCGTGGTAATTAGACTTCAGTAAGGGTGATGAAAAGAAGGAAGTCGTCGATGTGTATTTGAACGACCAGTAATTAAGAACCATTGTGATAGCATTCATGAGACGACTTTAAATTTGAAGCTTTCAAATTGCAATCAGCAAAATATTGTCAGTGCTTATCCCTTATTTTTCCTAGCACAGTGGTTTTTAAAGGAAGTGCGTGGATGAGGAGAAGGTGTGTTTCTAGGAAGCTGCTGAAAAATGTCTGGAGTTAGGGAGTGAAGAAGTGCTAAGAAGTACATAAATCTGCCACCTTTCCACTCTTTTAAGCCACTTCTTCACAGTTGTATCTTCCTCACAGTTTCCAATATCTTCCCAGCAACACACCGTGCTTTCCTACAATACTTCGAGATTAGGCACAGAGAAGAAAAGCAAATTCTGAGAATAGTCCTTGTACAGGAGAGCATATGGATCAAAGACAATCATGTGCTGCTCTGATTCATACCTCACTGCTTTTTCTTCTTTTCTCTTTCC
>NW_010179152.1:12644-24324 GCF_000695765.1 Mesitornis unicolor
ACGTATATGGACTTGTCTTACATCCGTAGTACGAGAGTTGGTGGCTGTTTGGGTAGAGTTTATGCAAGGCCATATGCAAATTCGTTCCTCAGAATTGTTTGGAACAGGATTTGTTCCTCTCTGTGTCGATTCCTCCCCAACTCTTGGGTGTTCAGTGTACGTTATGCTCTGGAAGGAAAATTTCCCTGACGCAGTGTTCTGTTATTTGGACAAGTCTTAGATCACACACACAGAATCACACAGAACGTGAGGGATTGGAAGGGACCTCAAAAGCTCATCCAGTCCAATCCCCCTGCCGGAGCAGGAACACCCAGATGAGGTTACACAGGAAGGCGTCCAGGCGGGTTTTGAATGTCTGCAGAGAAGGAGACTCCACAACCTCTCTGGGCAGCCTGGGCCAGGGCTCTGTCACCCTCACTGAGAAGAAGTTTCTTCTCCAATTGAAGTGGAACCTCCTGTGTTCCAGTTTGTGTCCGTTACCCCTTGTCCTATCATTGTTTGTCACCGAGAAGAGCCTGGCTCCATCCTCGTGACACTCACCCTTTAAATATTTCTAACCATGAATGAGGTCTCCCCTCAGTCTCCTCTTCTGCAAACTAAAGAGCCCCAGCTCCCTCAGCCGCTCCTCAGAAGGGAGATGCTCCACTCCCTCCATCATCTTTGTAGCCCTACGCTGGACTCTCTCCAGCAGTTCCTGTCCTTCTTGAACTGAGGGGCCAGAACTGGACACAATATTCCAGATGACGTGGTTATCAAACAGTATTGGTTACCTTGCAATGCATCTCTGTTTCAACGCCATAAGACTATTTAAGGTATAGGGTAGAGTTTTTCTATTCAGACTTTATTTTTCTGCATTACGTTATTTTGTTTTTCGTTTTATTTTGTTCAGTCGATATTTGGTCAGTGGGATGCATTATGGCTGAACTGTTGACTGGAAGAACGTTGTTCCCTGGTACAGACCGTATCCTTTACAAGTAATATATTTTTGTGAAATGGAAGTTGGAGATCTTCACTCTCATGTACTTCACAAGCAAAGAAGTTCAGAGTTTGGTTGTGGGTTTTTTTGCCTGTTTGTTTTTAAATTAATGGCTTATTTTAGTCACAGTATGACAAGGTGAGTTCTTGATTTCGCTGCACAGTGTGCAAGAAGGCAAATCTATTCCTCTTTATTGTCTATTAGTGTCACTAGAATTACGTGTTCTTTGTTTCTGGGAGTTACTTTCCTTTAAGTTGATTTAAATTCATTGCTCTTTGAGTCTGTAGAAAAGAACTGCATGGAGTGGGCTGTCTGCTGTGAATCCTCTCACGCTCCGGGCTTTTAGCAAATGTGAAGAGTCCCTTCTGGCCTCTTCTGTGTCCTGGGTGGAAGCCGTGGGTTTGCAGGTCCTTCAGTGCCAAGGATCTCGTTCCAAATTGTTCTGAAATGTTTAGGTTCTGCTTCCCTGTTTGAGCACAGACAGATTGTGAACCTTCGTACAGGGGCAATTTACTACTGGCAAGATTTTGCCTTGCCTAGAAATTGGACTTTATTTGCCAGAGAAAATTACATTGCTACCTTTAACCAAATTATTCTTTCAACCACAGTTTATTTTAATAAATTTAATTAATTTATTAGTATTTATATCTGTTAATTCAGATATATATTAGCATTTGACTTAAAAGAAAGCTAATGTTGGAAGTGCTGGCCGCCTGTGTACTACGTTGCTTCTGGAAAGCATCTGGATGCCAGAATTTTGGCAGAGAGGAAGGCTTTCATTCCAGTTTTGACAGTTTTCTCTCCCTTTTCAATGTCCTTTACCTTTTTCTCTCTTTTTCTGCCTGTCTCCATCTCACAATATCTCTCCAGATGTGCTGACCTTGTTGTACTTTACTGTTTAATCTCTGCTGTGTTTTCCTGTTGTCAGGGACAGAAGCAAAACTAACATGAAAGTGGCTTAGGAGATAGAAAATATTGCCATTTATCTATTGGCTGAACTTGGTTTGGGCAGATTTGCTTTGTTTCTGTCAAGAGAAAAATGAGAAATCAAGAATTGTTGATTCCAACAAAGCAGAAATCTTTAAGCTGTTCCCACTGTTTAACCCTGGTAACACTTCAGGCTTTCAAAAGTAGGATTTACAATATGTGAGCAGTGCTTCGCAGTGTGTTCTTTATGAATTGGACAAAACTGTTCCGTTCCAAGCCTGCAAAATGTTCTCTCCAACTGCATTTTAGCGGTGAATTACAACCACTGATATCTGCAGTGCAAAATGAAGTTTGCTTACAGGATCTGAACTGTTTGCTTTGTCATATTAAGATACTCTTTAATTTCTGTCTCCTAGCAAATGGTTGTGATTCTTTACCTTAAATGCTCAATTTCTCTTGCCAACGGTAGTAAGGCTTTTGAAATAAATCCTTTTTCTGTCCTGAATTGGTTAGATTTTAAGAAAAATCAGGCTAAATCTTTTCCATTGTAGATCAAACTTTGCAGTGCTCTGGTTCTTGTAGTTGAGTGTGGTTCCCCACTTGAAGGAGCGTATGCGCTGTTTGGTGGTGAGGTTAGAGCTGTGAGGGGAGCAGGGTTTGTGGTTAGGAGCCGCGTTTGTGCACCTAACGCTTACCCAAGGATCCAGAAAGGCACCGAGCTGTCAGCTTTCACTCCAGTTCTGCTGCTATCTGAAGTGCAGCAGGCAAAAGTCAGATAAAAATGGGTTCTAGCTTCTCCCTGTATTGGAAGGCTCTTGGAAATCTTTATATATGTATGATTTTAGAAGAAAATTTTGGGAAATTTCCAGATTTAGATCCTGTTGGGTCTTAATTTTTTTGTACCCGCAGATTTGCTGAGGCCTGTGCTCCTTCTGCAGCGTTGCTACGCGATTGCTGACTTACCGACCTTGCAATTAATATTAACACGCTTAATCAAGGCATATTTACCGTGCTCCTAGCAGCCAAGATATGATACAGTGTGTCCAAATCCACTGCGCTTGTAGGGAGCTCACTCTGCAGTTGGGGGCAATGTGACTGTGTATTCTGTGTCTTCGTCAAGCTGGAAACTGCTCCTGTTGGACAACTGAAAATTCAACGTTTTTCTTGCTTTTTGGTCTCAAGACTTCAGTTTTCCCAACTATATAGCTTCACATTTCCAAAATGAAATGGGTAGTGCCAGAATAGGTAATGCCTTCTCAGCATCACCATCCCCCTCTGTTCAGGTGGTTCCCTTGGTTGAAGGATTGGTCCTTTCCACCAAGGGTTTAGCAGAAATGGTGGGGTGTTATTTATGGTCCCTCAAATATTTCTTTATATGGCCCGGAGATGCAGATGTTGCTTTTCACAGAATCCCAGACCGTTAGGGATTGGAAGGGACCTCCAAAGCTCATCCAGTCCAATCCCCCTGCCGGAGCAGGAACACCCAGATGAGGTTACACAGGAAGGCGTCCAGGCGGGTTTTGAATGTCTGCAGAGAAGGAGACTCCACAACCTCTCTGGGCAGCCTGGGCCAGGGCTCTGTCACCCTCACTGAGAAGAAGTTTCTTCTCCAATTGAAGTGGAACCTCCTGTGTTCCAGTTTGTGTCCGTTACCCCTTGTCCTATCATTGTTTGTCACCGAGAAGAGCCTGGCTCCATCCTCGTGACACTCACCCTTTAAATATTTCTAACCATGAATGAGGTCTCCCCTCAGTCTCCTCTTCTGCAAACTAAAGAGCCCCAGCTCCCTCAGCCGCTCCTCAGAAGGGAGATGCTCCACTCCCTCCATCATCTTTGTAGCCCTACGCTGGACTCTCTCCAGCAGTTCCTGTCCTTCTTGAGCTGAGGGGACATCAGTACATCAAGCTGTACAGTAAATTTAACCTGGTAAGTAATAAAGTTGTATTCTGAGGTGATGATCTTCGGTGCTGCCTATGATGATTACGCCACTGATAAATCAATGCTGAATGTGGCTTTCATTGCCTTAAAGCAAGAGTTGTAGATATTCTTAGGAAGACATCTGTGGTTTATATGGGGTTAGCTCTGCAGGATTGTTACACTATTCCTAACATAAAACTGAAGGTAAGCTCATTGAATTGTTCCTATTGTAATCCATGGGTGGGAATATTTGGATGGAAGATGGATTTCTGGTGTTGGTAAAGCCTCTGCCAGGAGGCGAAGGGGAGCGAGATCGTGGGAAAGATTATTCAGAGACCAAGAAATCACTATAGTAATGAAAATCAGAGGCCTTCAGGCTTTTCTGTGAGGCATAGCTAGAGGCTTTCTTTTTGTTATTATTGTATCTGTCTTATGCCAAGATCGCTTTCTGTTTAACATGTATATTCTTATTTTTTTACAGCTCTTATAATGGGAATGATTCATACGAATAAGTGGGAAAGCTGACTTCAAGTTTGACAATTTGACTTGCATAAAGTGATATAAAGTACCAATAAGAGTATCTTGACTGTTTGGTACTAGTTCAGCCAATTTTCTGTGTGTTTTAAGTTGACTGTATTCCCTTTAAACTCTGAAGAGTGTTTTTATTACCGTTTTTATTCAGTAGTATGAGGCTTCCATGGTAACTAACCAGTCCAAAATGACACGTTCTTCTGATACATCTTATTCTTGCTTGTGGTGGCACCTAAACAACCTCTGCTCTGCCTGGATGAGCTCTGACGCCCTCGCGATGCTGCCGATGGTGGTGGCAGCCCCTTGTCTGGATTTCAGCATCGCTGAGACTCACCGGACCGTGCTGATGCCTTTGGGGTTTGCATGCTGCGCTTTCCTTCTCCATGCACATGTCTGTTTTCTTTTTATTTTGCTTTTATATTGACTAAGTGTTTCTCCTGTCTTTAATTGCTTCTGGCTCATTTCTCTGGGACGTGGTAGGCCCCGTAGTGAAATGAAGGCTGTGATTCAGCAGGTGATAGATGGCAAACCTAAAACTGGGAGCAGGGCTTGGGTTTTGGCAGGGCCAGTTCCACTTCCTGCGTTTTCTCTTGGTTATCTGAGAAGTCGCTGATGTTTGTATTACACAAATACCTCCCAACAGCAATTTTCCCTGGGGAAAAGAGCTGACAGCAAACTGGGCTGCCCTGGCACATCTGGGGAAAATTATTTTAAATCCCTTTAAAAGAATTAAAGTGAGGTATGGCAGTGACTTCTGAGGCGTGTTAGTCCCAAGTTTGCACAACTGTTTCTTGCACAAGAAGGGGTGAAAGATGCAAGGGCTGTTTCAAACGGTGCTGAAGAAAAGCCAATTTAAATGAGGTCACTGTGGGTAGTGTGGCTCCCTTTGCTGATTTTCCTGCAGCAGCAGATACACCGATTCATTTGAAGCATTGATAATTAAGAGTTGGTGATTCAGCAGCTAAGCTAAATCCGACCAGATACCTTGGATTTACTCTTCGGTTTGCAGTGTTTAAGTAGGTGGGAGCTGGCCAAGCAACTTGAGAAGTGAGACATTAGTTCAGCTGTTCAGACAAAGCACCATTTCCAGGGCTTTGAATCCATTTCATATGTAAAACTTTCGACCAAATTTTGTATCAAAAGATACACGTTTTTAGCAAAGTATCAGTGACTTCCTTCATGCACAATTTGCCTGCATTGCAGGAACTCTGAGGCTTTTTAAGTCCACAAGTGCCTGGATTAAGTCCACGAGTACCTGGATTAAAAGATGTTGTAACAAGGGAGTGTCACTGTATCTTGAAACATCAGGAGGGCATTGGTCCCAGAGGAAAACACTGTCCAGTAAATGGACTGCTCTCATTGAAAACAAATTGTAACTGGTTTGGTATCGTTTTAAGGGCAAGTCTGAACATTACAGGCGCGTTTTGAAATCATCAGTAGGTTTAGAAGGACAGCGTGGAGGATAACTCGGAGAAGAAAGAAGATTTGTTCTAATGGTTTTTAAAGGATACCTTGTGTCTCCGTAGTATGACCGTGTCTTGAGTGGATTTTCCCCCTCAAGTGCATATTTTGCCACTTATTCCAAACACTGAGGTTTTTCTGCCGTGTTAGAGGGCAGCTCAGGTTGGTTCATGGCCTGGTGGGAGCTCTGTCCTGGATAAAACACTTTTTGCATCCACGATGTTGTGTCCCCAGAGCTTTCTACAGGGATTTTCCAATCGGCACCCACAGAAGGTGAACCCCATCTCCAGGGATGCTGGAGGTTGTGAGCAGGGTCCGGGTGTTTTCTTACAATCTGAGTTTCAAAAGCAGCTGAATTACCTTGGAAGGTGTTCCCAAAACACCTTAGCTTTCTTGTTTTAATACCGGTGCCTACACTTTTCAGCCTTCTGCTTCACTTTGCTGTCACTAACACCACGTAATCCTGCTGGAGCTGCTGCTGCTTTGGTGTGGGGCCGGGCAGGGTGAGGTGAGCATGGACAAACTGAGATTTCCCAGCGGGGCAAAAGCTTTGACTTCTGCTCTGTGATAGTTCAGGGGAGCGATCCGATGCATGCGCTGTGTTTGTAGACGAGTTCTTAATCTGTCTGCTGCAGACAGAGCTGCTTTAGAAGGGAATATTCAATCGTAAATGAGAGGAATGAATACAGTTTGCTTAAAATGGCTTTTCCAGTCAAGGCCTCGGCAGGCGTTAACTTTCGACGTTTATAGGCTGTTATGTTGCGCTTTTTCATTTTGATTTGTCCCAGCATTTTCCTTTATGGTCCATCATTAGATATTGATCAGTTGAAGCTCATTTTGAGACTCGTTGGAACCCCAGGGCCTGAGCTTTTGAAGAAAATCTCCTCAGAGTCTGTGAGTTTACACTTTGATTGTAATATCTGCCCTTCTGGACGTCCCGAGTTCGTGTGTTGCCCCCCTGTAGTCTCTCTGTAGTACGTGTTGGGATTGATTTTTTTCTGTTTTCTCTCTTCCTTTGTCATTTCTTTGCTCTTGGACGGCTTTGAGTTCACACACTGCGTTGATCTGCTCTTTATTCCTCTTTATTTTTTTGATTGCTCTTTATTCGCCTCTGCCTGTGCTGTGACTCCTTCCTTCCATGCTCTCATTTTACTGCTTCGTGACTTTTCTTTCAGTCGCTGGGTTTACACTTGGTGATGCGCTGCGCGATCGGATGCTGCCGGGGAAGCGTTCCTCACAGCGAAGAGCCTGAGGCTCATCCCAATTATTATTCCTCCAGATTGCCTACCCAAGGATCTTCCTTAACAGGAGCCAAGCGCGTTATCCTCTAACACACACGGTCCCTCCTGCAGTACAATTAATTTCTGAAGCACTGCTGCCACCAGCTTTGGTTTTATAACATAAAAAGATGCCTTTTAGGTGCCTTTGTGCGGCAGCTGTTTCCAGGGCACGCAGTACACAGCCTGCTGCGAATGAAACTCCTTGTGCCATGTATTTACAGGGTGCTGCTGTATGAGGGCCTCTTACCGAGGTAACAGCTCTCTCTGACCTCCTTTTTAAAGGGTGACCTCTATTTTCAGCCGTGCTGGCCACTTCTGTGTTGCTCTAATCTTGACTTGTGAACTTCTGCAAAGACACTATTAAACGCCTTTTGATTTTACCTGTTTCTGAAAGTGAAGAGCATAAATGTTAGAGCAAGAGAGGCTGTAGCAGTAGAGATCAGCAGGTTAATGCGTAGCGAGCGATGAGCTCGTGTCGAGGTAAGCAGCAGCGTATGTTCATGAAAGTCACTGCTGTTCCTGTCACACAGCAGAGGATCAGCACAGGGGACGGTGACTTTTCCTTTAAATGTGGTGATAAATGCAAAATGTGAATTTAGCCTCCAGTGGCGTTGGCTGAAGTTGGCGCAGGTTGGACTGAGCAGGTCAGTTTGCTGGTATCACACTGATTGCAAGGCTGTGGGGTGCTCTGCCCTTGGGAAGTTTAATAACTGACTATAACAATGACCTGAGTGGTTGCTCTGGGTGCGCTGTGAGCTGACCTGAAGGGTAGGCTGGTATTTGAGGTACAGGGATTAGCGAGAGAGAAGCTTAAGGGTTGACTGGGTTAAGCAAAAGATTAGTTTGCATACGTAGGATTGAAGTGGGTCTTTTTTTTTTTAATGTTGCACAAAGAACAAATACTCCTGGCCAGCTTCAAATCAAGGCTCTTTAACCAAAAATAAGGCAGTAAAAATCGTGTTTCTACCATTTTTTTCCATTGTACAGAAGCCATGAAGTGCCTGAGGGCCTCCAGTGTGTCACTGTAGCGAGTTGTGTTTGTTTTTCTGCTGCATTCCTTGCCTTGCTCTCACTTTCTCTGTCTGTTCACTGACATCAGCTCACTCGCTCTTATGCAACGCGACTGTTGGTGCTAATTTTGCATTTATTGCCTTCTGTCACCTCGCCCACACCTCGAAGCGCATTCAAAGCTGTTCAGGAGGAGGTGTCGGTTGTGAGCCGACTTCACTTTGCACCACGAGGAACTCGAGCGCTTTATATGCAGCAAGGAAAGTCAAAAAAACCCAAGCTGGTAACCAGTGCAGTGGATACGATTTTTGGTTCGGTTTTGATTTTTGGTCATTTTCCTGAGGCCGTTTGTAGCTGAGGGGCGGCTTCAGCCAAAGGAAACATCTCCTCTGGTGGCTTAAAACCGTTGGGAAACGTGAACGCAACCGTGTCGTGGTGCAATGCTGCTTATGGTGGCCAGAAATACCTTCTGTACCGACACTGCTCAGAAATTCTCCCTTGTTTTAAGTGTTCACTGGTGCATTTGCTAAACTTTTCACAAGTATCTGGAGAAAATTAGTGCCTGTTTGGCTTTTGCCTTGTGGTTTGCAGAAGAGATGCTTTGTGTGCAGCTGTTTTGTGTTTCAAATGGTTTTTTGCACTGTTTTTAACAAAGCCCTTGACGAGGCACTTTAAGATATTAACCAGCTTCAGCAGATCATGCGTCTGACGGGAACACCCCCTGCCTATCTCATTAACAGGATGCCCAGCCACGAGGTGAGGCCTGAGCGGATGAGGGGGGTTCGCAGGGCAGGTCTTCCCTCGCAGCGCTCGCTGCTCCTCGAGATGAGAACGCTCGCATGTGGCATGGGGTGGGCAGTTAACGACCTGCAAGAGTTTTGTGCTAAATGAAGCTAAATTGGAGGTTTGGACGGCGCGTGCTCAACCGCTGACTTGGAGACTCGGGAGAGCCTGGGTGTGACTTGGTGCTGTGCTGTGTTGTGTGGCTTTACCGGCTCGGGGCCGTCAGCTCTCGCAGCTCCTCTTGGCTTTTCAGTCTTGCATGAACCCCAAGCAACGCCAGCTCTTCCTCTGCTGTCCTGAGTGCCCTTTAGTTGGGAAGGGATAACGCTGATGGGCTTAGTACCAGGATAAGTAGAGAAGGCAAAGCCAGGAGACAGACCATAACAACTGGTGCTTCAGGATGACTGAAATGTCTTTTGTCTCTGTGTGGTTTTGTCTTGGTTTTATACTTCAACAGAGCGTTTGTTTCCACAGGCGAGAAACTACATTCAGTCTTTGTCCTATATGCCGAAAATGAACTTTGAGAATGTGTTTATTGGTGCCAACCCGCTAGGTAAGGCTTGCTGCTTGAATGTGGCACTCTTCTGAAGCTGAAGCGAGCGTGTCCTGGGACACCAGGGCTTTCCCAAAGCCTTGTTTTGACTGCAGAAGTCAGTTCAGAGCAGAGCTATGTAGGCTTTGCAAGGTTTACAAGGTGTGTGTGGGCTCAGGGTATGAGAGGAAGAAGTGCTGGGTGACGGGTGGGTTCTGAGAAACTGCGGATCCCTCACATACGTTGGGTTTTACGAGCTTACATTTCAGAGTGCAACGTCACACAGCTCGCTGTGTAAACTCCTCCTGTGTTGTGGTGCTCTTGCAGCTGTGGACTTGCTGGAGAAGATGTTGGTCCTGGACACAGACAAGCGCATCACTGCAGCAGAAGCCTTGGCGCACGCCTACTTTGCCCAGTACCACGACCCCGACGACGAGCCGGTGGCAGACCCCTACGACCAGTCCTTTGAGAGCAGGGAACTGGAGATTGAAGAATGGAAAAGTGAGTTTGGGGGACGGGAGAAAGAGCCAACCTTGCTTCCCCTGTGCTCTGTGCCCTCTGTTCAGCTCAGCGATGGTAAAGAAAGAGAGAAACTGGTAAAAACGTGGGCATCCTGTTTGTTCTGAGGTCCTTACACTGTAATGTGCATAATTAACACAATCCCTGGTAATTAATTGTTACCATGAGCATACAGATGTGTAGGTGATGTAGTTGCTCACATCTTTGTTTTTAAACTTATTCACATCTCAGTGCTCTGGAAGTATCTTTTATGGTGTAACCAACCTTTTCTTCTTCATTAAACCATGATTTCCATTTAAAATAGTGTCAGAACCTTTAAGATCGCAGGTTTTCTTGCACGAGGGATGTCTTTAGTAAGACATTTAACAAGTCAAGGTTCTGTCACGCTTTCCCCCCCCAGGCCTGACGTACGACGAAGTCATCAGCTTTGTGCCACCGCCACTCGACCAAGAGGAGATGGAGTCCTGAGGAGCTGCTCTCTTCTCTTCGTCCCGCTTCACTGTGAGGGGAAGGCCTTTTCGTGGGGACTCTCCAACTACCGCTCAAGTGCCTCGTCACAACAATATTCTCCTTGGTGGAGGGGTTTCGTGTGTGTTGAATTGGGGAGGGTGGGGGGAGGGAGGAAAGCGGAGTCTGTGTAAACACGCTGCATGCTCTCTTGTATTCTGTGTACAACCCGGGCCGGCCTCTCAGACCTTTTCTGGCTGCTCTCGAGTCCTTCCAGAGGCAGAGCCCAACCAGTTGGCTCTGCTGGGGCCAAGTGGGGAAGCCGGCCTTTGAAGTTTGGTTACAATCATTGCCGTTTATCAATTCTGCTACAGTTCACCTCAGAATAATGGAAGTTGTTTTATAGGCTGGGGTTGAGGGACGTCCCTGCTCCGTGCCAGGTGGCTCATTTACGTCCAGATGTTCCTGGTACAGCAGAATGTCCAGACCTTCTCGTGTCTGATTCCTGCAGCATGGAAAGGTTTTGTTCGAAACTGTAAATATGTTTGTGCCTTAAATTGAATGGGGAGAGAGGGGGAAGGAAGTCTGGAGGGAACATCTCTGACCTGCTGCTTTTCAGGGTGAAGGCTCCCAGATAGCCAGGCATGAACTCCATGTAATCAGGAAATAACTTTGCGAGGCAGCAGCCTCTGCCCCTGGATTTGGGGTATTTGGGGATGTTTCCCTCTTCCCCTCCTCTGGTGCTGAGGCTTCCCAGCGTTGGCTCCCGCGAGGCAGAAGCTGGAGGAGACTCTTGCTAACCACGCGTCTGTGTATTTTGTTCCTGCGAAGGTGGGCTGTTTTTGCATGTCGTAGCTGTCCGTGCATGTAGAGCTGCTCGATTTTTGTCGTTACCTTTTCTGGGGATGGCACCGGGGCCGTTCAATCACCCGAGAATTATTTCACCGAGTACCTCAGCCAGTGCCGCGAAATCACAGCATCCTTCCTCTCGCAGCTCCTTGTGAAGTGTCCGCTGTTGGGGAGGCTTTGGTGAGGAAAGGAGAAAAGATCCAGCATCCAAACATGCACCTTTTGCTTTGTTCTGACCTGCTGGTGCCAGAGGAGAGCTCGGGATGGGGGGATTCCTTGCGAGATCCAGTGTAAAAACCGTTCCTCACAGAAACAACTGTGGCATCTTGTGCCACATCTTAAGTTATTTCCTGACAAGAATTTTCTTTTAGAAGTATTGGAATCCAAAGCAAAGAAAGAAGCACGCATAAAACCCACAATCTCCCTTTCACTGTCTATATCTATAAATAT
>NW_010179153.1:0-11346 GCF_000695765.1 Mesitornis unicolor
GAGCCATTCTGTGATTCTGTGATTCTTGCGTTCTCAGCATTTCTAGTTACGTGAAGGAAGACTATAATATTAAGTAAACAAATATGAAATAGGACTTCTTTTAAGATTAAAATCCTCTAGTCATAAAAAAACCAATTGAAACTCTAGCAAATAATTTGGGAAGATATGTACGAACTATGCGAGGTGCATAAATTGAGGCTGCGTGGTTGAAGAAGCAAAGCACAATCCTGGTGGCGCTGGTGTCAGCGGTGATAATTTCGGGGACTGTCAGGTAAGTTGATCACAGCAGTTCTAAGAGAAGCACAAAATAGAACTTTAACTTCAAAATGCTGATTTGAAACTTTGAATGCTTTATAGGTAAGTTGGCGTCCTTAAGACTGGGAAAAAATGCTCTGAATTATATACCACACAAAAAAGTACGTGTGGCTGGGGAAAAATACTAACAAACTACATTAATAGGATGGAGAGTTATGAGAAGACACGAAGTAGGGGAAGCCTGGTACCAGAGGAAAATCATGCCCTAAGTTAAATTTTGCCTTTCCTGAGGGAGAAAAGTCTACTGCAGGAGTATTTCTTTGTTACTTTGAAATCTGCAGCTGGCTTTTTTTTCTCCTCCTTCCATAGCAGGACCATGTGAATAGTAATTATATCATTATATATTACAATGATTATACAGTAGCTAGTTCTGTAATTTGCTTGTTCACTTTTAGGCATTGCCTGCCTTTACTGATTACAACTTCTGTTTTTCTTCCATGTACCTCTTCCATAATTCGGGTAAGGGACAAATGGCAGCGTCAGTTCCAGTATTTGTGCCATAGGGGAGCACTTCAGGGCTGTTACAAGAGCATCACCATCGTCTTGAATTTTTTTCTGGTTGTGTTTTGTATCCTGTTGCTTTCTCTAATATCTGATGGGAGGGTTCTTTGCTCTGCTTCCTTCTCCAGAGGTCCTTATAAGGTCTGAAAGCAGTTCAGAAGTCTTAATTGGCTGTATAGATGATTCATAAAACTTTGCACTTTTCTCTCACTGGTACAAACTGGAATCTTGCGCAAGCGAAGCTCTGTTGTGCCACTATGGAAGAGTTGTACTGAGAACCTGGAGATACCCAGGGCCTTGGATCTTTCTGTTTTGGGAATGGTGAAGGTGCAGACTTCTGTGAGGAAGACCAGTGAGTTTGCAAATAGTTTAGTATGTATTCAAAGCACTTGTTCTGGTATAAGTTGATGAGATCTCTTTAACAAGCTAGGCTGTGTTGATCTAGCTTCTCTTTCTGAAACATGTTAAGGTAATTATTAAGGTAAGTTGGAACAGAATGAGTGGGATTCCTTTCGGTTGTGATGGCTTGTGTCAAGTGCTGCTTCTTTTGGACTCGAACACTTGTCTTGTTGGAACACCACTCCTTTCATGCTCACCCCCTGCTGAGAAACCCCAAGTTTTAACCATTTTGACAATGTCTGATCATGTCCCATAGGAAGAAGGGTCTATGTTTTAAAGTAGAGTCTTTGGACTAAATTATTGCGGACAAGTTGCTAATGCTGGCTGAAGAGTGAGAAACAACCAAGTATTTACTGGATGATATTTGATGGAGAAGACAGTGTGGGGTATGTGGGGACAGCACAGGAACCTGATTTCTAGGATAAGTGGGGCGTTTGCAGAGCATTCCAGCCTCAGCAAAGCTGTCCTGGTGTTTCACCGTTATCAGTGCTCATGTTCCCATTAGACTGTCACAAGATACTTGCAAGTGATTTTTGGCAGGAGACAGCAGAATTTGAGAGATGGGAAAACCATATGGGGTTGAACTGGTGACAGAATAAACATACATTATTGTTTCCAGTTGGATGAGTTCTTCTGGGATCTGTTCTTAAAGTACAAGATGTCTTTTGAATCTGGGATTAAATTAAATAGAAGCTATGAAAAAGACCACAGTCTGGTTTGTGTCTTGCTACCCCTCAGTACCTGGGAGGTAGAAGACATCTGATCTCTAGGATGCCCTGGAAAATAAATACCTAAAAACTGGATCCAGTTTGATTCTTTAAGTATTACTTGTGCTGACTGGAACTCACTAGTTGCATGATTATCAGTGTGCTTGGAGAAAAACATAAATATGTAGGGGCTGTGCAATAAGAGTCTCTCCTTCAAACCTCCCCCTATTGCTTCCACTCAAACAATTCCCAGCAAACCAAAAATTGTGGCTCTAATTGTAAAAGTTAAGAGAACTGTCAACGGCTGTGGGAACTGAGATTGGCTTCAAGCAAGAGGAGGTACCGGCACTTGGGGAGGTAGAAGAGAAGTGAGTAAGAAGAGCTGAGGCTCGCAAGAAGGGAAGGTACTGAGCCTGGGAAAGGGACATGGCAGCAGCGTCTATAGAGGTTTCTGAGGGGGACATGGAGAGAGGTGGGGAGGGGAACTGCAAGGTAAGCAATAAATGAGCTCTTTGTTAGTGCAACCAGTGAGAGATGAGTGGGACAGGAGGGCCAACATGGGAGTACGGGTTGTTTAGGCAGGATGGCAGGGAGCGTGTTGGCCTAATTCAGAGTTGGAGGAAGGGTGCAGCTGGATGGCTGTGGGCTCAAGCAGTAAATGGTTATTGGGCCGAGCACTGCTGTGTAAAGCACCCGGCAACCTGTGCTGAAGCACTAGGCCTCTGTCTAGAGGCAGATGTGCTCTCTATTGCAGCCGATGGCCTGGTCTCGAACACTGCTTGTCTCGGTACGTGAGACACCCCGCAGGGGATGTACTGGCCTCCAAATGTTTTCTTTACATCAGGCCCAGTTCTGTCACGTTGGCAGAAACGCCGCTGTTTTCTGCTGGCCCTCAGCAGTTCGCTGTTGCGTGCAGCCGTGCAAGGCCGCTGGTTGCAGGAGGGGGTCACCACCCCCCTGCAGCTTCCCCCGAGGTAAACCCCAAGCCGCTCAAAAGTGGCGGGGGGGGGCAGCCCGCAGAGACCCCAGAGCAGAGGGCTTTGATCCCGTGTGCTCTCGTTCTCAACGCTGTAGGTGGAACCAGGAAGCAGCAAGGTAAAGGTGTGATTTAAGGCGGTGAAGGAGGGTAAACAGCCTGAAATGGCATCATGTTGTACTGAAACCAGCAGTGTTCTTAAGTGGTTTTGCTTACTGCGGTAAGGGCACTTCCAGCTTCAGAAGTATCTCCAAGTTGACAACTTCACCGTTTCCCAGCTTTTTTTGGGTGGGTGACCCATCCATCTCTCTGCAAACTTAAAAAACTTAGCAGATCTGAACATTGTGTCTAGTACAAAGCAGAAGTTGCCCTTTAACAAATGCTGTTATGTACCAAAGCAGTAGCCTCGGCAATCCGGGTACAGATTTGAGTTTACCCTTGTTGCTGAGACCTGCATTTATGCCCATCCACGAGGATGTGGCCTCAGTCAACCATGTTACCACTTTCTCACATAACGTTAGAATTCTTGTTTTTAATAAGTGGCATATCGTTGTTTTTTTTTGTTTAAAATCTTTTTGTGAGAGTAACTTTCCCTTCTGAGGAAATACACATTGTCTGCTGCCTTGAAAGCACTGGGGAAAAATGCTTAGAGCAAGGCAGAGCCTCATCAAGAGAAAGTGCTGGTTTGATGGTGCAGAAGATTGTCGCAGCAGAGACATCAGCACTTCACACAGCAGGATGGCGCGGCCGCTGGTACGTCAAGACCTGGTGGAGTTGTTTAATTGCCATTGTTTGGGTATGTTTTTGCATTCACATGCGTTAGCCAGTTGCACAAAGTAAAAGAGCCGGTGTCAGCTTTTGGGAGTTGAGTTCCCAGCGCTAGGCTGGGTGGAAGCAGGGGACGCGTGTGCCATTAAGGATGTGGAAGTTGATGCCTCAAGCCTGCAGGAAAAATGTGCTGATCAAAATGTCCTTTCCTACAGGGTTTTATAACAGTTGCGTCAGTTGGGATACGGCAATCAAAATGTTCTTGTGTAAATCAGTGAACTATTGCCAACGGTCAGATGTTGAGATAGTGTTTTTATTTGCTCTGCCAAGTCTGCCCCCTCTGTCCTCCTGTTGGTGTTACCCATCCGTATCCTGGTGGGCAGCATCACCTCAGCAACTGAGGCAGCACAGCAAATGTGGGCTGTGGACGTCTGTTCTGTGTATATGTGTGTACTGTGTAGTATGTGGGCTACAGCTGAAGCAATGAGAAACTTCTCTGAGAAGGTTGCATAGGCCTCACCTGGAGATTGAAATAAAAAAAAATTACTGGATTTGCTTTGAGCAGTGAGAATGCTTGCTTGTATTTGAAAATTATTTTTACTCTTTTTTATTTTTAAAAATGAAGTGTAAAGTAATGCATATTAATTCATAAAACTAAATGAACGGATACATTTTCCACTTTCAAAGCTGGTTGGCTAAATGAATCACGAAATGCGGAACGTACTTAAAAGAAATTTTCGTTCCTTTTAGCAGAATTGCCTTGCTTTTTGAACAACCTCGCCCCCAGTGTTGTTTGAGTAGGTAAACAAACACATGCTGTTCCTGTGTCCTCAGCATAGAGCATGCTGTTACTCAGCTAGCATTCAGTGTGTTGCACTTGGCCACAAAAGGCTGTGCACAAAAAAATCCAGAAATATTTACAAGTAAAAATTTCTCAGTGTTTCAGTAATTGCTTTTTTTAGCCTAGAAAGTAAGTTCTTTCTCCTCCTCAGATACAGGATACAGGATGTTTGAAGGCTTCTCTCTGGCAGGTTTGCCTGTGCAGTGTGGCAGCTCCCCATGCATCACCCGTTTGCCTCTTCTTTGAAGAAGTAAGAGTGGTGCAAGGGAAGCCAAAGCTGCTTTCTGCTGCTGGCTGCAGGCTGACCCATAACCCGTCTCACACTGCAGCTGCTCTGCTACAAGTAGGGTAGAAAATGTTTAGGAACTGAACTTTGAGACACTTCTTTCCCCTCTACCCCTTGCTCTCATCACATTTTCCTTTAAAAAAAAAAATTAAGCAGAAGAAAAGAGGCACCAGCCCCTACAAATGAATTCACCTTTTATTCACAGGAAGAATCATCAAGGTCAGCTTAGCTTTTGTCAAGAAGATGACTTTTTTCAAGTTCTGATATTTTCCTCCACTATTAGGAGCTTGATTTTTAACCTGCCGTAAGACATAACTCCCTGTTCTGGCTCCCTTACCTGAAAGGGCTATAAAATCATCTTTGTTTGATCTCTGTGAACATCTACTTCAAAGCATTACGGCAATTTCTCTAAAATTTCATTTTATAAACATAACATTCTCAGATACTAACCTTGGAATTAGAAGTGCCTCTATCAGTATAGGAGCAAAAGAGCTGTTACTAATACCATACTCTCTGGTACAGGCACACCACAGAAGTCTGTGTTTCCTACGTATGGAGATTGTTAGGCTTGGTAATTGAAATCTCCTTATTCACGAGGCTAAGAGGAGAAATGACACTTCCTTTTCTAACCTATTTGCCTTGCAGGCCTGTTGGAGGAAAGAGCGCTTCTGCTGCCATGCTAGGAAGGTGGTGGTGTATGACTGACAGCTCAGCGACGGAACTTCTGTCTACAAAAAAACCACACCTCGATACGCAAACATCAGAGAACTGCTTTTAAAAACAAGCAAAACCCTTTAATTGGTAAAATATTATTCAGGCTTGAATCAGAAGTCTATTGATGAAGAAACCAGTTTCTGTCACCAATCAAAATTAGCAGCATTAGTCTCACTACAATTAAATGGTAGATAACGCTGTTCTGTGTCTCTTGACTGTTTTCAAGCTCATGCCTTGAGCAGGTACCATTGGGCTTCAAGCCTTTATGCAAACGTGGATTCATCACCTAAGCATAGCGAAGGATACCTCTACCTGGGCCCACCCAGGTACCACCCAGGGCTGTCCCTTGATGCTCTGCACGTCTGCTGCTGCATCTCCAGACCCTGTACAGCATCTGGGTGCTTTTACAGCAGGAAAACCTGGTGAGAAGGGGGGTGGATTGTTTTGTGCTGACCTGCTAGCCCTTGGAGGGATGATGCCTCAAAGCTCCCACCCAGCAGTACCAGTGGCACAAGGAAGAGCCAGGCACTGACAGTGGGATTTCAGCCCCTGCTCCTCTGTGGATGGTGCAGTGCAGTTTGGTGAGCACAGCCACAAGCCAGCTGCACCCACACCCCTCTGCCCACCTCTGGGCACCCTGTGGCTCCCGAGGGAGGCTGATCTCAGACATATACTTCTCTTACATTACAAGGAGCTGCTGAATTTCCCTCCTTGCTTGGCTGTTGCTGTGTAGCCAGAAGGAACCAGACCCTCACAGTGTCTGAATGGTGGCTGTTTGACTTTGCAGCCACCAGGCTGATACTGAAATGCAAGGCTGTGGAGAGTTGACGTCATAATATTTACCAAAATACTTTGCTACACAGAGCAGATAGTTTCTGGTGTACTTTTAACTGGCTCTAGTTTAGGTCTCTGTCCATACATGCTTAAATCAGAGAGAGAAAAAAAGCAAATAAAAAGGGATAGAGGGGGAAACAAACACAAAAAAACCACCTTGCATGACACAGTAAAAAGAAAAAAAAAAAGGGTGTTGTAAGGTTGTGTGTTGCATAAGTGCTCCTAGAACTAATCTGGTCCATCTCCAAATAAAGCAGAAATCTTTGATGCTTGACTTTTTCTCTGGGTGGAATGACAATAGTTTCTGTGTTTAACTCTGCAAATATTTGCTGTAGGTATTATTAATGGGCATATTTTATTTAAAGGAGTATATTACAGTTTAAAGCAAAGAAACTCTTCCCCCCAGCCTGTGAACACAACAATTGCAAAGATTAGGTAGTAAAAACTGAATTGAAACTAATCCTAGCTGTTAAGCTCTGCGTTTTACAGGTGAGCTGGAGGAAAAGAGCACCCGGAGGCATGGCATACCATAGGATGGGTGAGGAACTCTGCCTGAAAGCTCCTGCAGTCAGTGGGTGCCAGCTGGAGTTTTGCCTGAGGTACAGCCAATTCTTGCTTAGTAGCTGGTTTTCTCTGTTATGGAGGTGTGGGAATTGGTGGTGGCTCACCGTCGTCTTACTTGGTATCACATGCTGGTTTAGGGAATCATATAAGGCAGATCTGCACTGCCTTCAGGCTTTGGACCCCAGTTCAGCCTTCTTGCGCTTATGCTTTTCCCCAAGAGTTGGTACAGGTGAAGGTGGTGATGATGATGAGCAGGATGAGCTGCTAACACCAGCACTACAGAAGAGCACAGCAAGCCATACTCATCATCCAGCAGGGAGAACAAAACATAATGCCATGAAAAGTTGTAGAGCCACGGAAATGTTTAGCTCTTCTCAGACTATGGCAATGTAGTGCTGGTCAGCAGGTCGAGGGAGGTTATCCTCTCCCTCTACTCTGCCCTGGTGAGGCCATTTCTGGAGTACTGTGTCCAATTCTGGGCTTCCCAGTTCAAGAAAAACGAGGAACTACTGGAGAGAGTCCAGCAGAGGGCTACAAAGATGATGAGGGAACTGGAGCATGCGAGGGAAGGCTGAGAAACCTGGGTCTGTTTTGCCTGGAGAAGACTGAGAGGGGATCTTACCAATGCTTATAAATATCTAAAGGGCAGATGTCAGGAGAAGGGGACCAGACTCTCTTTCAGTGGTGCCCAGCAAGGGGCAAGAGGCACAAACGAGAGCACAGGAAGTTCAAGCTGAACATGAGGAACAGCTTTTTTACTTTAAGAATGACAGAGCACTGGCAGAGGCTGTCCAGAGAGGTCACGGAGTCTCTTTCTCTGTAGGTATTCAAAACCCACCTGGATGTGATCCTGTGCAACCTGCTGTAGGGCAGCCTGGTTTGGCAGGGGTCTTGGAATAGATGATCTTCAGAGGGCCTTTCCAAGCCCTACCATTCTGTGATTCTCTTACAGGCCATATTGGGTGTTGGATTCCTCTGTATGGATTGAAGCAGCCCGAGTCTCTGGTCCACAGTCAAGTGGATATGGAAGAGAGACGAGAATGGCTGTGCAAAGGCTTGCTTCCAAGTACAACTAATTCAGACTTACTCCCATGCTGTGAAGAATTCCAACACTTAACTAAGTTCTTCTTCTGATGTGAAGTGAAATGTAGGCATTTTGAATTTTCCTTCTTTCGACCAACAAAAAGCCTGCTAGCAGGAAGCCTAGCAAGCTGCCAAAACAAAGGCATTTGACAGATAAGATTTTTTTTTTAAAAGCTCCTGCCTTTGTACAGCCAAAAGTTTGTTAGAGCTGTGTTTCCATAGGACACTTGTTTTGATGAATCTGTGTTTTCAAGTGAAATTTTTGCACTGGAGAATTCTGGCTGGCTGAAAAGCTGATCTTTGTGAAATACGTGAATCCAAATGTGTCCAAAAACCTTACTACATGTGCTTGGACCAAGGGTTTCAATGACAGACCAGATCAGATAAACAGCAGCAAGGCAAGAGGTTTGAAATGTGGAAGCTTGTAATCACTAAAAGAAGATGAATCATCCTGTTTTTCAGCTAACAGTAAGTGTTGGTCTGCCTATACTTAGTTCGTATCAAGAAAAAGAGGATATTCCTGCCAAAATTTCCAAAGGTTCTAGGTGACGGTACACTCATTTAGGCAAAGTAGGTTGCAAGGCGTACCTGTGTCTAGTTCTGGGTGTCATTAGAAACAAGGCTGATAAATGCATCTTTTGGTCTGATGCCATATGAGGGTCTTATCTTCCAGGGATTGCTAATGTCCCTAATGTCCATGTAAAAAGCGAGGAGGCCATGAAATAACAATTACACACCTTTCTTCTTCTTCTTTTTTTTTAAACCCAGGTTCCATATATGACTTACACAGGTGCATGTTTTGAGGAACTCATTAGTCCTGATCTTCTGCTGAAGCCCTGGATGTCGGTAAGCAGCAGAGCTTGACTTCACCCTCAGAAAGGAGCCTCCGCTCACAAGAGGTGAGTGAATGCTTTACCTTCTCGTCTTGGAAGCAGCAAGGTTTGGACTGTAGCTGCAGAGGGGGAACTCAGGCAACCATCGGGACTACAGCTGGCACCTGACTGTCCTCCAAACTAGAAGTATTTATCTTACATGTTAAATTCTGTAATGTTAGAGTTTCCGATCGGTTCTGTGGTTTGGAAAGCGTAAAAGGGTGTAAAGGTATTATTCATGTTTGCATAAGGACCAAACCAAAACAGCTCCATTCCCAGATGTGTTGTCTTTGCCTGGTCAGGCATCCAGGCGAGGGAATGTACTCCTTTGATACCATGATTACAGCGGCTGTAGAGGAGCAACATGCATAGTCCTGCAACCCTGGAGGGAGAAGGTCATTAAAGGTGAGTTGTGTTGTGCTGCTTGTCAAACAGCTACATGGAGCAGTGCAATGGAGCGTTCATCCGGTGTCAGCAGTTGAAACTTGCATGAGAAAAATCTGGTCTAGCAGTGACAAGAGGGAGCCTGTCATGAACGTGCAAAACATGAATGTAAACCAAAACCTCGTATTTCTATTAAGAGTGTTGCTCCAAAGAGCCAGATGAAGCTATGTATGTTGTTTTGGTGATATATAGTTTATGGTACTTCAGTGGTGAAAATGAGTTTATGTAAATTTTAAATAGCACCAGAAGTGTGTTTTAAAGTTGTTATAGTGCCAATGGCCAAGTCGGCACGGTATGAGCAGTGTTACTGCCTCTCTGTGTATTCCTGGAATATGCAATGCACAGGGTGACTCTGTGGTGCTCTGACCATTTCACTTCCACACCACAGAGGGGAAAGCATTACCTGTTGTTGGTGTAGATGTCAAAATGTCAGCAGCCAACATAGATAACTGGTCTCATTCTCACTGCTGAATTCTGCTGATGGGGAATTGTCATAGAGGCTCTGCAAACGAGACATGCAGAGGAAGTTGTCTGCAATGCTGAGATCCTCAGTCTCTTGAGTGGCAGCTTAATGCACAGGCCAGCTTGTTCACAGCTGCATGTTACCTGACAGTGTGACTGCAGTACAAATAAAACTCTTGTCATTATGGTAGCCATGTATTCTGGCAAGGATAATCTTTCAACGTGAAGCACAGTTTAATACCAGGTAAGGTTAACCAAAATATTTCAGAACTGTGAAAAAGAGGGGAAAAACCAAAACAACCTAAACAAAATCTTGCCAAGAAACTAAAAGCTGCAATTTTTCCTTATTCCAGTATGTTACTAACACCGGTGGTGGTGAAAACCTAGCCCCTTTTCTTTGCAGCTGCTGTGAGCTGTAGGAAGGGGAGCGCTCATGCTGAGGAAGCTGTGCATGGGTGGTGTGGGCTGCCCAGCACACAGCTTCACCCCGCAGCGTGCAGAAGGAGGGGGATGCCCCTGTGGACCAGTCTCTCCTAGGGCACCTTATGCCACCATCCTATACAGAGTGGCTTCGTCACCTGGAAAGGGGAGTCTTTTCCAATTAATAATCTGCTCCAAAGCTGCTGCGCTTACTCAAATCATGTGTGCTTCCTTATGCTGAAGGTTTTTTGAACTTACCCTGGAAGAGCAGTGTAGCAAACACCTCCCGGCCACCGTTTCCCCTGGCTCTGCTTGTGCGCTCCTGGGAGCTTTGTGCTTGCTCTTTACAACAGCACTGAAAAGTCCTGGGTGAAAGACAGGAACCAGGCAGCCCTTGTCTGGCAGCAGTGTTTGGGAGGGGTAAGAAAAGGTCTCGTTTTACCTTTGTTCTCATGGAAAGTGTCATAGGATGTTTAATGTCCCTTCTGAGCAACGACCTGCTGTTTTCCAGATCTTGTCTGAAAACTCATCCAGTATTCAGCAGGCCACTTAGTTTATCTTCCTTGGATAAACAAAAGGCTGTTGGAATTTGAAACTTGTTCCAAGAGTCTAGGGTCCAAAGCCTGCTGAAATCTGCGTGAGTCCTGTCCCTACACTGGGGTATTGAATTGAATCTGAAAATTCAAAGACCTACAGGCAAGGACAGCATGACTCCTAATGGTGCATAGGGCATGCAGGGCTGGTATATGTGACAGGAGGCCATCTGTATGCACAAGTTTTGGTGTTATGTCCACTCTTGAGTGTTGCCTGTCTTTGGAACAGTTTAAAAATAAATACCTTCTGAAATGCCTGAGAGCACTGATCCAGAAATCCCAGTACAGGCTTTACCTCGACGGTAGGAAAAAATACCCCAACCCTCTTAATGCGATGAAAGTCTCCGTGGCACTGTTGAGGCGGCCTATTCGTGTTGGTGAAGGTGCCACGCAAGGAGGGATTCCTGGTCCCTCTGGTGACAGCTTGGCGGAGCCGGAGCCACGGTAAGGGGAAGCGGCGGGAGAAGAGAACCGGCTGCCGCCCCCGCAGCCGGCAGGGTGGACGGCCTGGGAAGAGGGGGAGGCTCCTGTGGGGTCTTAAGCTCCTTACGGAGCCGAGACGAAACC
>NW_010179154.1:0-17230 GCF_000695765.1 Mesitornis unicolor
CCTAATATTCTGTGATTCTGTGATTTTGTAAGCAGGGAGTTGAACTCCTTGATCCTTATGAGTCCCTTCCAACTTGACATATGATTCTAGGATCTTGTATTGATCCACTGAAGCTCATAACTAATAAAGTAATGGTTTCAACTTCATCCTTACTACTAGAACCCAATTCAGCAAAACTCTTCAGTACATACCCCTGTCCACTAAGTGAGCATCAGAACAGGTTAAGCCTAAACACAGGCTCAGGTTTTCTATGACTTCAAGGACTTACTTTAATGAGATTAAGTATATGTTAAAATGAATTGTTGCAGCACAGCCCGCATGACGAATGCAAAATACAATAGGGGAAACCTGGATATATCTTGAGGAGTATTCCCTCACAAGTTTGATGTTGCCACCACGACAGAATGAAAGGCAATTAGACTGATTAACTGAAAATCAATAAGGACCTTTCATTCACTCCTTTGTCAGTGCTCCCTGCTCCACAGTGCCAGATTATCCTGCTTTGCAAATTCCAATGAAGAAAGTTGATTAGAGGGTGGAACTATTTTGCTTTTTTTGCACTATAATGTGGAACATTTGCTATTAATTCCCAATGTATATTTTTCCTTTTAAGGAATAGCTGCTACCAAGTTCCAGCTCCTTGGTATTTCATGTCATGCTGGAACTGAACTCTTTTAAGATTAATTTCTTTCCAAAGAGAAATTAACACCATTATGCAAATAAATTTTCAGCAGTGAGTATTCCTGTGACTTTTAGAGCAAGACACAAGAGAAGAGAGAAAAAGTAAATAAATAAAAAAATCCCTTTTACTACTTCAAATGCTAATATAGCAATCAATTAACTCATCAGATTTTCTTCTAACAGTACAAGGATTACAGGTAGATTTTCCTGGAGCCTGTTATCTATAATAACTGAAATATTTGGTCAATTATTCAACAAAACCAGCAAAAATATTCTGGAACAAAAGCTCTAGGTATGTAGACTTATATACTTAACATAAAACTAAAAAGTTATAGTTTGGGTCTCTCACAGCAATTAATTCACGTATCTGTTTGCAAGGGTCTCTAAGAGAGTTTAATTCACTTATATGTTTACAACTCATTTTATTCTCCAACTCATCTTCCAGATGAACAGCAATAATTGTGAAGAAAACCTTGCCTACTGCTAAAATATTTCCTGTATACATCCACAAATTATTTTTGTTGATTGAGCACAAAAAATCCAAAATAATGAAGGGAACCTCACTGAACTTGGCATTGTCTAACTGACTACTTCACCACTTACTGCTACCAAGAGTATGCAATTAAGACTTATGAAAAAATAAGAGTTTCCTTTGATGGGACTGAACTTAACTGTGTATTTATATTTAGGCATGAATTTAAGCCTCATTCATTATAAAAAGTCATAAACTCATAGTTAAAAGTCAAACTCATTCATTAAGTCCTCCTGCACTCCAAGCTTCATAAGAAGGCAGGTAAAACATTTGGTGGTAAGATGAAGAAACATAAGACAACTAGGGCTTAGCATTAATTGAATACAGAACAACTACCAAAAAAACCCCATATTAGCTTAACTACACAGTATTCTTTTAACCTTCAGACATACAGGAATCGTGGATTTTTGAATTCCTACCAAAGTTCTAACATCTGTATTTCTATCCAGTGCTAGGCAACTGGCAATGACTTAGTAATAGGTCAGGCGGAGACAATACATGTCAGTGCCTCCATAAGCCTTTTTGGTTTTTAATACATCTATCAATCTAGAGAAAATGAATCTCGACTTTCTTTTGTACTACTTCAAAAATATTTTGATAGAGGAAAATAAAGCATCCCACAGAAAGAACTTCTCATTACTAACCACCATCACATGTGCCCACGTTACATGTTTGGCTTGAACAGTTTCACCTGAGATCTGAGCCTTCACTACTAATGTCACCTATGGAGGACCTTAGTTACAATGTCCTGCTGTCCAAGAGTGCTAAAACACCATGTAGTACTGTTATTTTCTACATTGAACTTTGTCAAACTAAGTATGCAAAAAGAAAAAAAAAGGTGTGGAGAGAGAAAAAAAAAGAAAGAAGTATCTTTTCTGACTGGGTGACAGCAATGGAATTTTGAATAGTCAAATCAAGGGAAATAAAAAGAGCTGAATGAATCAGATGAGGAAAAGTCAGTTGACTATATTCCACCAGAACTTGCTTTTTGGTTTGAAAACCTATGGTCTGGAAAGCAATGTATTTGCATTCACTTTTTAATGCATTAAAAGCAACTTAATTTTGAAAGTTTCTTGCTAAATAATCTAGTTAAAAATTAGTTGGTGTTTGATTTATATGAAAACAGTTTTAATTTAGCTTTCTAGCTTTATTTCTACTGAAATTGTACAAATCGCAAAGTAATATATTTTTTCTCTAATTATTATCACAACAGTAGTGTAGTTTTGCTGGCTTTTCTATGGAATAATTTGATTACTACAGAAATAAGCTTTGCTTCAGCTTGCTATTGATTTGTGTATACATGCATTAAGATTTTATGGTCTGTCATTATAAGCTAAAATATGAGATAATAATGTTTACTGTGGACACATGCAACTTGGACAATGCAACTTGGCATTGCTTTTGAAGGAATTAGGAAGGAAGATTTATAGTTACTTTGCCAGCAATCTAAGGATCAGGTAAGTCATTTCAGTTTGCCACTCATCCCAGCGTATAAAGCCACAGCATAAATTACTGTACAACATACGAATTCTGTGAAAAATATATTTTAACTTTCATATCTTAATAATATTATGTACATCAGAACTGCAGAAGATCCTACATTGCATAAGGGCAGGAGAAATTACACATTAAAGCCACATAATAATTAATAAATACACTTTTGAAGGTTATAATTAGTTATTTTCTCATCCTACATGATATCATAGGCAATTTAGAACTTCATTCTTCCCTTTTATAATTTTTGATCTACTGTAGGAAAGTCTTGAATTTGGAGATTGAGTTAAAAAATATGCATCCAAACTACCGTATGAGAGTGTCAAATTTTGAAAAATAAAATACAAAAAGAAAGTTTAAAAAAATTACATTTTCCACATAATCTCTTATTTGATTCCACATGCATATTTGATACAAATGCATGCATTAATAACCTAATTTTATATTAGTGTTGCTGCAAAACTCCCTTATCATTCATGGCATTAGAAAGTTTACAGGATAAAAAAATCAGTATGCTTTTAATTTGATAAACCTACTTAAAGTCCTAAATTTCATTTATCCTTGGACTGGAAAGAAAGCTCATAGACTAAAGGCATTTTATTTTACTGGTGAAGTCAAGTCTTCTGTTCAATTACTTTTTCCTAGACTATGGATTCAGAAGTAAAAGGAGGGATTATCCATTATCCCTACCTGGTTTTATCACAAAGAGACCATACCTTCATTCACAATAGGTACAGAGACAAAAATCCAATTTGCCCTAATGTAACCTCACATATAAAAAGGCTGCTTACAACATTGTAATTGTACGTGAAAACGATATAAAAAACCAAGAATCTCTGCAATTCGTGTAGCAATTTACAGCACATACTCTTGTCACAACATAAAATTGACTGAAAATTGCCTTTGAAATTATGGCTAATGGATTATAATAGCCTTTGTCACAAATTACCTAGAGTAGTTTTGGTAAAGCATTATGTAGCTTTATATAAAACCATACTGCATTAATGTGTTTATGATTAGATATCTCATCAAACTGCTCATAAAACTCTATTAATCTTAATGGGCCCAAATAAATATATCTCTAAAGAACTTTGGTAACATCTGTTTGAATATAGGTCTAGTGGTTTTGGCTAAGATTGAGTTAATTTTCTTCAGAGTAGCTGATAAGGTGCTATGTTTTGGATTTGTTCTGGAAACAGTGCTGATAAGACAAGGATGCTTTCATATTGCTGACCAGTGCTCACACAGTTCCTCACACCACCCCATCAGCGAGTAGGCTGGGGGTGCACAAGAGGTTGGGAAATGGACATAGCTGGGACAGCTGACCCCAACTGACCAACGGGGTATTTCACACCATATGACATGCTCAGCAATAAAACTAGCAGGAAGGTTTGCGGGGAGCTGCTGCCTGGGGACTTGGCTGGGCATTTGTTGGTTGGTGGTGAGCAACTGTTCTCATTTGCATCACTTGTCTTTCATAGGTTTTATTTCTCTCTCTTCGTTATTTTCCATTTCAATAGATTTATTATTATTATTAGTAGTATATTATTTCAATTAATAAACTGTTTTTATCTCTAACTAACGAGTTTTGTCACTTTTACCCTTACAATTCTCTCCTCCCACCCTGCCATGGGGCAGTGAGCAACCAGATGTGTGGTGCTTAGTTGTCATCTGGGGTTAAACAACAGCCACAGGTATGGTAGACACCTATTTAGCCCTATTTAGACCTTATGACTTAAAATGCATAGGTACTTGACTAAGAGACAGAGTTATGATGTGTCAGAGAAATCCCCACATGAAGTCTGGACTGAACTCTTCAACAGTGGAAAAAGTTCTAGATTTTTCTACCTCTCTACAGAACCCTAAGAAAGATCAAATTCTAAAAACAGGTATTGCACACATACTGGTTTGGGATTTCAGGAGTCAGGAAAAGGAACAGCTACATTGCCTTATATAACTTCCTGTGTTCTCTTTGGCTAAAACATAAACATGCAGAGTTATTAATGTTAAACATTCTTTCAGCTATTAAAAATTCAAACAGAAAAGTTACTTCAGATTGCACACTGGTTAAATAGCCAGCAATACAGAAGCAAACTTCCACAGCTACCTCAATTCTTTTGTCTGTGTTTGTATGAAGAATTTGAACAGCATTCAGCAGATGCTGTCATTACATGAGATTCTCCTGATTGCTGTAGCTTTGTAACAGAAACCAGGATTTGCATACAAGTAATAGCATGCCACTCCTTACTAGAAGGAAATGGCACTTACAAGTGGACTTACTAATACCAAGAAATATTAAAAGTCTGTTCTGTAAACACATTTAAGAGCGTTGCATTGTACAATATTCTGTTTTCACTATTCCTGCTAGAAAAGAAGCACTTTTAAACCAAAAACTTTCCTTTGACTACAGAAGTAATTTATGATATCACCATTTTACCCTTAATACTATCATGCACTTTATATAAAGTAGTAGTGTGCCTTAAAATTATCATTTTATAGACCATTTGCCTGCATGCTATACATGCAAAGTCAATTAAGTTTCAGATTTCATCACTGGATATTTTTCTCATTACAACTCTTCATTTGTTGTGACAGGTAAAAACACAATTACAAACTTTGGGAACAGTCTTCTAGTTCTGATAAGATACATGTCCATGCAGTTTCATTAATTCACTGCGAACAAAAAAGGATGGCTACTAAGGGCAGGGAGGGATGGAAGGGAGACAAAGGGAAAAATAGAATTAAAAAAAGTAAAAACCACAAACTGCCCTACAGTCAGAAGAATTCTGAATGCAAAATTGTGGAATGAATCAGAAACTGATCCAACTGCCACCCTTATTAAACTTAATGATGTTCTGCACAATTTGCAGTTATCAATTTGATCACAATTCATGGTTTCAAAACCTGCACTGCAACTTTACTACCATTCATCTGCTACAGGTAACATGTTCTAAGATTAAAACAAATAGCATATTACATTTAAAGTAAGAGCATCTGCTGGAAGTACATCACAGAACAACAGATGTTGCAATATCAAATAACTATCAATCTTATGCTGATCTAATGGCACTGACAAGGCACTCAACATGCAGCTGGACAAGGAAAGACATACCCATCCCAATTTTATCCATGAAAGAACTTTGGGTGATTTCTACTTTAGCTAAATAATCTTGAAATCTCTGAACATCTCGCCAAACCCTACCTTTAGGAATCCCTTTAGATTCATTACAGCATTCTGTCTAGCAGTAAAGGATTAATGCCATTTACTTGCCTTTATGTAGCTGTATCCCAGTATTCAACAGCCCAGATACTGGCAACAAAAAAATCTGTTGCCAAAATGTAAACACAACATTATGAAGGATACTGCAGCACTATAATTCTTTTTAATGCTGTATTTTAAAGATAGGATCAGTGAAAGAAAGACTTCTATAGATGTTATGATTGTTTTCAAGATGCTACACAATACTCTTGCTGGAAAACTGCCATATCAAGGAGTCCAAAACTACAGGTTATTTGTGAAGGGGGAAACAGGCATCTATTTTAATTACATTTTCAAGGAAAATGGTAGAAAACTGTAAATGACAGCCATTCTAGTACTGAATCTCAGCTGATACTACTGCTGACTGCTTAACCACAAAGAATCCAGTGTATTTTACTTGAATAACCAGGTTAATAAACGAGGTTCCGTTGTCCATTCAAAACACAAGACTCTTACAGGAGCGATATGCATAAATATTGACTAAAATCAAGGATGTAGAAGCAAAATAACCTTTTATCCTTTCTTCTGCTTTTTTTTTCTATTTTTTTTTTTAAGTAAATGTCCATATTCAGAATTAAATTATAATCAAAGTAAGAAACCAAGCTGGATGAAGACCTGTTTTAGCACAGAAAACACTAAGGAACAGAGTAAAGAGTCTGGTAATTTATTTTTTTAACTGTTTGAGATTTTTTGAGGCTTTGTAGATTATAACTTGTGGCAATATAAATATTTCGGATGCTTGAGTACGTTAGTCTACATAGCATTGCAAACTGTGCCAATCCCACTTTTTAGTAAAATGTTGGCCTACATATACTGTCTCTAAGCAGAAAAGACTATGATGGAACACTAGTATTTCAGAATCTTTCTACTTTAATCTTAAATATTGTGAACTACCTATGCAACTCCATAAGTTTTTACTATTTGCACCAAACTATCTTTTCTTTTTTTCTTTATTTTTTTAAATCACTTCTCAAAGTGATCATATTGTTGTCTTAGTCTGACTTTGCAAAAATACAGACATACAAAATACATCCAGTATGGTAACAGTATGAATTAAATTCATTTCACAGAAGAAAAGTAGAACACAACCTAATTAACACAAACATAATTCTTTCTAGTACATTTTGAAGATTTGCTAAAGATCTGCTAAAGAAGCCTACTTTTCCTTTGGAAATAAAATTTATTACTGATTCAGAGATTTTTCATATGCAAGAGCATCTGATGTCCACATACATGCACACACAATTATAGTCTCATCATCGGCTTCAGATACCTGAAATCTGTTACCTTGATGTTGTCTGATTACAGTGAGAAACCTGATATTCTCTTACCTAGAACACAAAAAAGAAATAGTTTTAGATTAATTCAAAGCATTGTTCAAATCATATATTTTGCAAATTAAAGATGAAAGAACTACATATAATCAACAAGTTAGGTAGACTAGTTGCAAAATGGTCTTTGGTATTAATACAGTCCAAGAAGTTTGAAAGGATCTTCTACCACAGCCTTGTTATTTCCTCTCCTTGGAAGACTACAAACTGAATCTTTTCAGTTAAGTAAGGTCAAAAGCCAAATTTGCAATAAAAATCCAAGATTCGTCATTGTATATATCTTGGTATGATTTAAGTTCATATCTTTCAAACTTTGTCCAGTGTGCATGTAACACTGCTTGTACAAATGGATAGGCATATACAATTTTTCTTGGAAAGTATAAACACAAAGGCAGTTTGTATATTCCTCACTCTACACTGATTTTTTGTCTAATGATACTACACAGATGCTTTGGTGTCATTTTTGTCTTCCACTTCCTTTTCCAACAGCCAACCAACAATGATAAATATACTATGAGATTTTGTCAGCAGTAGTAAGTGTCTTCAAACTCAAAGAACGTCTGAAGAAGTAGTGGCACCTTCTGTTTATAAAGTGTATAAACTAGGAAATTATTCTGTTTCCAAACAATCTACCCTTTAAATGATACACATTTTTTTAAGCAAAGTAACTTTAATGATGCCAGCATCAGAGCAACTAGTTCTTTAAACTATGAACTATGGAATATACAGATTCCTAGGACAACTGAAACTTTGTTCCTACAAATTGTTCAACACTTGTGCAGATTACTGGGGCCTCAACCAAGACTCCAAAATTGCTCACTTTTCACCAGAGTTCACCTTATGAGCAAAATAAAAGAAAGTGCCCCTTAATTTAGAGCTGTAAGTATAAGTCACTGGGGCTCACTGTGCTAGAATCTACATTTTAGAGTGAGATGGATTTGAAAATATCAATAAATTATAACGTGCCGTCATATTAATGATTTTGCAACAACATGGATGAAATCCTACCAAAGCTTTGAATTTAACTTCTCATGAGCAAAACAGGAAGAATTAATACCTAAACAGCCATCTAAGTATGTCTTCAAGATGCAAATGCCTGTAGATAATTTGAACTCTACCACCACAATCTCTCTTCCTTCAGGTCTACTGCAGGTAGTTAGGAAAGGTCTACTGCAGTCTGTTAGGAAAGCTATTTCAATATTTTTCTTTTCAATCACATTGTCATTACCCCTCTATTTAAACTAACTTCAGTGATGCTATGAAATCCTGTCCACCTATAAGCGCCTTGCTGTTCGTAATTTTCAGTTGTGTTCACCTCTCTCCTTCACTATTATGTAGCATCTCTGCCTACTTAAAGGTATAAAGTGTGTTTTAAAAAGCCACCATTTACCACAGGAGTTATCTAATGTTGACCAACTGCTTAGTCTGAAGGCTTTTAACACTTTTCTGTCAAACAGCATGTGACAGAAATGTCCTTAACTACCCTGAGAAATTATTACTACCTCTTATTCAAACATGCACTATCATGGTTTAAGACCACATAGACAGTGTGAAGACTAAATGGACTTAGATGCAAAAACACTTTAAGCACAGAAAACAGGCTATGCTTTGTGCAGCCCAGGGTAGGACTGCTGGGTCCCCTGGATGCCTCCTTCAGTTTGTCTCTTCTTGAAACTTTAGGCTTCTTCCTCATGTACCCTGGGAGTCTCTCATATATTCCTAAAATCTCTCCCTCATGTGTCTGTACGAGCATCTTCTAGAGTGTCTACTTGACAGGTCTCACTAGAAACCTCTCCTGCCATTAATAGTGTCACTTTTACTGTCTGAGTAGGTGCCCTATGAACTCCCTGACTGGATAAAGTTTTGGCAGGCTATGAGGTGTTTATCCCAGTTTCAGAGCCAGCTGGGACTCGCACAGGGCAGTGCTGTGGCAGATGCACCCACCCTACTAAAGACCTGAGAAAGACCCAACAAAGACAGTGCTAAAGTTTCTGGCCCTGGTGGCGCCAGGACTGCCTCCCTCCTCACAGCTCATGTCTGGTCCACACAGTGGGGGTCAAAGGTGGGAAAGTTGGAGTCCTCAGCCAATAGGGGGTGACACGACCATGTATTGACCACAGATCAGATTTGACCAGGGTAGAAATGGGGCCCCGTCAGAGGACTCATTTGAGTCGGTCCTCCTCGGAGCAGCGGGACTGCAGTCAGGGACTCTCCCCTTGAGTTGAGATGCCACTTAAGGTAACTTCTCGAGACTGAGAGCCCTCTCTTTTTGGTGAGTGAGTGCACATTTTGGATCATTTGGCCAAAACTTAAGACCAGCATATCAAACCTGTATTTGTTAAATGTCAGTGGGATGTTGTCTTGGTGAATGAAGTTTTGTCTGCTTCATTTCAGTTGTAGATTAAAGCTTGTTTGAGTTCATTATTTGCATGCGTGTAGCCATTTTGGTGTGATTCCGTGACAAGTGCACTGTCTCCTCTTGCATGGGTCACCAATGCAAGTCCCCTGCCACTAACTCTCTCATTTACATTCAATATACTGCACATCTCACCTCTATGAAACACATATTTTAAGAACTGTTTGAACATATATCCTTTATGAACTCTACTTTCAGCACCATCACAATCTTAATATACATTTATTAAACCCTGCCCTTGTCGCTGAGGCCATACAACAGTGATTAACAATGTATAATGTGCATATACCCTCAGATTACAGGGGTTAACATCATCATGGGCTGAAGAATTGGGTATTGTTTCTGACACGATCAGCACATGTTGGCAATTTGCCCGCCTGAAAAACTAACAGAGATTTCTGTTGCATTGGATAAGCTGCCCAGATAGGTTTATTGCATTTCCATCTGTTTTCTTCTACATCATTCCATCTTTTCCTACCCAGCATTGTCCACAATCCAATACCATTTTGTTTCTAGTCTGCACTGTAGCTGGAGCAGAATGGCTCGGCCTTCTTCCACTCCGTTGCCCTGAGGCCCTGCCACCCACTTGAGGCTGGGAGAGGGCTCCTATATCAAAAAGTCATTGCCCCAGGTCGATACAAAGCAATTAGATTCCATGTACAAAATCACCAATCCAACAAAAAGAGGGGAGGGTCCACCGTTCTTGTTGCTGAACCTGGATTTCAGAACAAAGGATTCAGTTAGGCAGAAATGCAGGGTTGAGATCAGAAGGCAGGCTGAGCGCCCAGGCCATTGGCCACCCCAGTGCTTCTGTGGTCCTGGCCCAGAATTGCCAAGGTACCCAGCACAGGTCTGTGACAATTTCTTCCAAAGCCAGCAACTGTGGATCTGCTTATTTCTTTCTCCCCACAAACAGTGCAGTTTCTTCACATGCTGCTTATGCAGCCACGTGCTGACCCAAAACTTCTGGGTGACATTCCCCACTCAAAACTTCAATCACTTAAAAACTGTTTTCTGTTTTCTTTTTAAACTGGATCATTTAGACAGATCTGGGTTAGTTTCTGGTAATAGCAATGCTTGAAATGGCACAACAGAGAGTACGATAACTCTCAGCGGGAAAAGGAAACTAGCCTTGCTGGCAAAGGAACCCAGCCTTTCCTTTAACCTAATTCTGTTTATCCATTAGGCAATCTAACTGATTTTCTCAGTGAACGGATGTGGGACAGAGGACAGGAAAGCTAACTGTTCTTTGCTCCTGTTATTGAAACCTGTGGAAAAGAGCTTTCTTTAAAACCATTTCTTTTCCTGCTCCCTCTATTGAGTTCACAATTTTTAGTAACCATTAAAGGACTAAGTATTAACTTCCAGGATACATAGGTACTAGACTAGAAATATTTCATTTCTAAAGCTATTTTCATATATTTTCCTTGAAAATTGTGACTAAGAGGTCAGGGATGAGTGATGGGCTTTAAGGAAAAAAAAAAAGGGAAAAAGAAAACTTTCCCAATGCTAAATTATTTCTATCGTTCATTTCTGAGATTTTTTCTGCAGGAAAGCTGTTTGGCTTCCCCCATGTAACTTCCAATACGGGTTTTATTACACTGGAAGAATTATAAAATATTCTGACAAGAATATCAACTATTACATTTTTTTTAAACAACAAAATATTTAGATTTTAAAATGTCAGTGTGTTTTGTTTAGTGGTTTCTAAATACTTTGAAGAGGGATTAAAAAGTGCTACATCTGAAAATACTTCAAGATAAAAATATTAAATATTTTATTTTCTGAAATAAATTCAGCAAAATGAAAATGACTGTGGAAAATGGTCACTGCTGGAATATACAGGTTTAATCTTCTGTCATCATACATGGCCACCCTGCACTACTGCAAACTCTTTCACTTCATTATGTCAAATCTACTAATGCTCATAATGATCATAAAGCAAAGGTTTCTTTGCGCTTTCCAAACAAACTTTTCTAAATTTGTAAAAATCCCGGCATTGTATATCTTTGCAAACTGCTTGACACTGCTACTTTTATACTACACAGTTCTTCTAGAATATAATCACCAGAAATGCCTGTGCTCCACCAAGACTTTCACCACACCAGCACCATTCCAACAGCATCATAACTTCTGTGCAATAGCCCTACCACGGCATGTTAAAACTAGGTTGGTATCTCTGAGCTACAGCTGCCCGAGCTGCTGAGCCTCCGGACACTGTCATCAGTGACTCTTCCCTACAGGGAACATCAAAGGGAACTCCCATGCTGGACTCCCATTGGGGCAGGAAACGTAGGATCCGAGAAAGGAAGATTTGTCACCTAAAAGTCCTGCTACTACAAGTGCCATCACAGCTCTACGCACCTTCCTTATTCAAATAGTGGTCATAGAATTTGTTTAAGACAAAATACAGGAGCTCCGGGGAAATACTTCTCTGTTGCACCACTTCTACCCTTCCTTTTCTACTCTTCCTATCAAACTGCAGAATCAAAAATGTGTTTGTCTTAGGATTTATGTGTATTATTCTGCTTTTTCTTCATTACAATCACAACTGCAGACATCAGCACTGTCTCATGCTGCGTGAGAGAAATGTTAAAATGGTGTTAGCAAAAGAGAAACAGATTCAAAGAGTGTATATGGGGATATATTGCTTAGATCTGAAATACCAAAACACCTGCAGCTTTTAGTAGCCAGGACACATTTTTATAGAAAGAGTAACAAATTAAAACATAGGATAGAGTTTCATACTCCTTTATTTTCAGCTAAGAAACTGAGTAGCAGATGTTGGTGAGCAACAAGCAATTTAGACATAATAATTAGCAAGGAAAGTGCTTCGATGTGGGAAAGCAAAATGGCACTCACATGCTCTGATTTGACACAGTCAAATGGAGCAAAGAAACGGGAAATAACATGAGTAAATAGCATCACTCCAGATTTCTATGAAGGTTTAGAGTTTCATATGACTTGGAGATCAGAGCTGAATAACTGAGATGTAAATTGGAAGTTAAAGTTTTTACGATCTACCATCTAGCAATAAGCTGAGTTCAATATATATCTGACCAGTTAGCCATCAACAGCAGTGCTTATGGCATGGCAAAGTATAAATTAGCAGTCCTGAATACAGAGATACATTGTTCTCAAAACCCAGTTGGGAAAATCCATTATAAAATACTCCACAGTAATGAAACAAAGCATCACTCTTAGTTGTGATCACTACTGATGAGTTCAACTACTAGTAATCACAAACTACTCTAAATTACCTCCCCTTCCAACAGATGCCTTATTTAAGATCATTTTATGATCATTTTATGGTCATTTTATGTATTGAATACTAGTAATCTCCTTCCTAATTTCTCACCATAGAATAATCCTTTGAGCTCAAAGCTAGAAGACAAAAAATAAATATTTATTAATACATTGTTGTTGAGAAGACTGCGTAGATACCAGACTTGCTTACAGTTCTTGCTCTAATCAGGCCTGCTTGTATCATACAAATACTCCTTGAGCACGTCTTTGGCTTGACTTTGAAGTTTATGAGCTGAAAAGCAGCTAAATTAAGCAGAACAAAACAAGCAAATGACAGCTAAAGAAGCATTAGACCCAAGTCTATCCATTCAATTAATTTGCAGTTTTACCCATTCTTCTGTTTAACTGCTTTGTCAAAATTTTGACAGAAGTACCATATGACTGAATCTATGTTATGCAAAATAATAAGCTAGATATACGAAATAAAAACAAAACAGTTAATTCTGCACAAGATACAGCAAAAAATTAAATCCCAAACTCTTACCACTTTACTTTACTTTTCAATGTATGCATTTGGTCTTTACTAGCAATTTTAAATTTGTTATTTTATAAAGAAAGAAATTAAATTAGGACTCAGAGTAGTAAAACATTCAAGAACTGAAATAAGAAGCAAACATAAAAATTAGAAAAGCCTGCAAGGGAAAAAGGCGTGAGACTCACAGAATACCGACAATTCTTCTGTTTCACTATAATGTCTGATAGAATTCATCAATCCAAATAACATGTGAACTCAATTAAGATGTGATACCAGTCCCAAACAGGATAAGGTGCTGTTTCAGTCAGGTCCAGTAGCTTTGTCCTCAGTTTCTACAAACAACCCCCACTTGCCTTCTCAACCTCTCAATCCCCCTTTTCACTTCAAATACTGTTTGAGATGTACATTGATCGAATAAGAACAACAATCACAGACTGGTATAAGGATTACAGAACCCTTTTATTTTCACATAGATTTTTTTTTAATTATTATGAATATGTAAGTTATCAGTAGAGATAACACCCACTGTAATTACACATTTCTAACAGAAGAATGTGAGAATCTACCTTTTGCTTCACAAAGCTACCTACAGTAAGAGCAAAAGGAGCAAGATAAAATTTTAAAGAAATTAAAATTTTAAAGAAAATTTTAAAGAAAATCATCAATAGACCATTAGGCGTGTGTTTATATATAAAAGTGCCAATCGGTCTTGAGCCCTGTAATGAAAAATATACTTTTCTTTATCTTTTCCTTTTTTTTTTTCAGAATGATTAAGGACAATGTCTGTCTAGCATGAACTGTAAATTTATGTAGGGCAGTAGGAACACTGCCTAATTCTGCAGCTGTATTAACATTGGCAGAGTGAATCTACTCCACTTATCTGGCTTGGATCTCCCTAAGGTGAAGACAAAAAAGCAGTTTCTCTCTCCTTTGTGCATCTTCTTTAGTAAACATATTCTATTTAACAACCCACAGAGTTCCTTATTGTTGTGGAGAGATTCTTCCAGTGATAAGCTAACAGTAAAAAATACAGCTTATAACTTTGTAAAAAACATAGCTGCAGTATGTTAACTGTGTTGCTGCCTCTTGCACAACTTAGCACTCTCTGCTGTCTGCTAAGTTGTTGTGACTATGTACAGTGCATTTTGAACATAAAAACTAAAGAGCTTAAGCTAAAGAACTTCCAAAAAACCCAACCAGGTGCTAATTTTTTCAGAGGCATTATGTTTGTACCAGGTCTGGACAGATACTTAAGGAGACAATAAAATATGTCTTTTGACCCAAATACAGTCCCATTCCTCTTTTCTAAATCACAGAAAACACTAGAACAAATCCAAGAAAACAACGAGGTAAATTATGTTATATCGGCAATGTTACTTCCAAAATAGCCAACTACGCATTCCATTCAATGTATTTATTTTACTGCGATCAAGGTGAATGAAGTATGGTGAGCACTTAGTGAACATACGATTATAAAGCGCATGCATTTTTTTCAAAATTTAAATTTAAGCATTGACAGAAGTAATTCTTGTTTAGAAAATTATTTTCTGACAAGTTTTGAAAGCTCAGATGCAGATGTACTTATCTGTCCTCTAAAGCCAAGATAAACAGCAGCACAAGCTGTTTTTGCATGCGTGGTTGATTTTCAAATCATTCCTTGAAACAAAATAATACTTATATATAACTAGAAAGATAGAAAAATGTCCTTAATTCACACTACTGACTGGAAAATCATTGTGAATGACTAAATCAGAAGAAAAGTAAAAATACATTTAAAAAACCCCAACTTTGACATATATATCACAAAAAATGGATTGTAAACTACAGTTTGACTTCAGCCTAATTTCCATTACTTAGAACAATATATCATTACTGTACTAGTCAACTTACTATACCACAGTCTTGTAAGAAATGTTTGTGGAAGTCAGAACCTTACATAATTTGCTTAAGAACTAAAAAAAAATAAAAATTAATTGACAGTATTTTAAAAGCATATATCAAGGAAAAAAAAATAAATAGCTGGGTCAAACCAAAAAATTTGTCTAAAACTACTGAGAGTTTTCTCTGTCCAAATTTCACTCCTGTTCGGTTACACAGATTTTGTGCCCTGACAGGCAAGCTTGTAGTTTTGTCTCTCAAAACCAGGAGGGTCAGATGCAGTCTCTATTGCAATTTGGGGTAACAACACCTAGTTTGCAGGTTGGGATAGTTCTGATACACTGGCTAAATAATCATATATGAGGTCCTATGCCATGAGTTTCTTTGAAATAATGTAGAAATTAAGATAGTAATAATTATCGTCTTCTAGTATTTTACAAAATTGAAAAAATTACTTTGATTAATGGTAGCTAAAAAGTCTGAATACCATTCTACATTACACACTATACCTTAAGTTAATTATGTTAATGGCAAACATTTGAAACACGTACGAGGAAATATGTGTGTACTAGATACAGGCCTGGGTTGAGATGCTATATCAAGACCAAGAAAACAGAGAGCCTGTGGTGGGTTGACTGTAGCTGGCTGCAAGACGCCCATGCAACTGCTCTCATCCCCCTTCCTCAACAGGACAGGGGAGAAAATAAGATGAGAATGCTTGCTTTTTATTGTTACAGGAAAAATATATTTCACTTGGGGAAAATGATTTAATTTATTGCCAGTTAAAATAGAGTTGGATGATGAGAAACAAAGACAAAAACTGAAACACATTCACTTCTTCATTTCTAAAGGGTGGGGACAGGGGCTGTGGTCAGTCCATAACAGCTCCTCTCACTCCTTCTCCTCACACTTGTCCCCTGCTCCAGCATGTGGTTCTCCATGGGTGCACTGTGGATGTCAGATCCACCGTGGTCTCTCCGGGGGCTGCAGGGGAATCTCTACTCCTGCACCCTCTCCTGTCCTCCTCAGGGCCCCTGGGGCTGTTTCTTACACTTTTCCCCTCAGTGCCAGGCCTTTCCTTACCCAGGCTTTCCCCTCGGTGATGCCATCGTGGCTATGGGGCTCAGCTGTGCCCTGTGCTAAGTTTGTGGGAGCTGGCTGGAACCGGCTGTGTCAGGCACCTGGCAGCCCTGGCCTCTCCTCACAGAGGCTGCCCTGCAATTCCTGGGCATGTGCACCTGGTGCACAGTCACAAACTGACTTTGTAACCAGGACTGTCAAGGCTGCAAAAAAGTTGGGCAACAAAGTCAGTTATAATCTTTCAATGGGCACTTGTGGCCCACCTCAATTTCTCTATCAAGTCTCTGTGCTCAAGGCAGGCCCTCAGGCACCCAACTTAGTGCTGTGACTGGTCCTGCAGCCCAGAAAAGGCAAAAGCTTCCTACTTAGAAAGAATTTTGCTTCAGGCAGACCTCTTCATTTTAACTAAGTTGATTTTATAAAAGTATGTGTATGTGAAATTTCTATCAGTAATACTAAACAGATAGAGGAAGAAGCCATACTATGGGGGACACACCAAGTGTTTTGTTACTGAAACACACAATAATTGATTAGGTTTCTCAGCTTCTGTTGCTAGAAATTCTGATGTATTCCATTTAGGATTACTAGTTAGCTTTCATTTCCCTTCAACTTTTGCCTCTGGATAAGCTCAACTATTCCCAAGAAGAAACACTGATCAAGTACATTTGTCATGCGAACAACTATAATAAGGTAATTCATCATAGTCTGTCAGATCTTTATTCCAGGAAGACTGCTGCATTTTTATCCTTACTTAAAAATCTGCTGTCACTCCTGCTGA
>NW_010179154.1:17261-45004 GCF_000695765.1 Mesitornis unicolor
GACACTTTGGACATGTTTAAAAGCCCTTCCAAACTGATAGTGGCAGATAATTAAGTTATCAGCTATCAAAGTCTTTTTTCACTCTTTGCAATGTTTATGACACCATGAACCTTTCTGGCTGGTTTAATCTGACCTGTTCAGAGTGTGTGATCCTTTGTTCCTTCCCTTTTCTTTTCTTAATCGTAACCAGTGACCAATGTAAATCACTATGACAACTGAAGCTCTTCTGGAGAGTCTAACTGAGCAATTTTGTTTTCTTTTCAAGGTCTGAACTCAACCACATACTGCAATCCATTCTTCAGCACTGCAGTAACAAGAGTTACTCAAAGGCAAAGCAAGCTCAGCTAGATTTTAGGTTACCAACCAGAAGAAGAATAAATCAACACTGCCTCAGAGTTGTGCATGGCTGAAGGTAGGAGTTGTTATTTAGGCTGTCAGCAATACTTAACTTTTTTGTACATTTTCCAGTCAAAGTTGAGCAATTTTTTTTTGTGCAAGCTTGGAACTTCACCAGTATGTTGGATGTAAAATTTCATGTATTGTTCCTGTATTTTCTTTTACATTTCTCTTACATTACTCTGTGGATATAAATACTATCTTTCAAAAAATTTCTGTTTTTTGTTCACAAACAAATAGGGCATACAGTTTTAGCACTGGTGAACACAATCTCACAAATGGAAATGCACTGACAGAAAAAAATACTGGGAAAAAAGCACATTTTATTTTCATCTTCCAGAACAGCATTAACAATAGCAAGGAGAAAATGACCTCAATCTTGCAGATCTGTTGCTGCACATACAACACAAATGGGGCATAGTTTTAATCCTTGCTTCTCGTCCATCAGTACATTTTGTCTGTGGCTTTTCACTATACCAATGCAAGCCTAATGACAAAGTGATGTTAAAACACTAGAATCAGTTTCCACTTCAGTCACAGCTGTCAGAAAGAAGGGAGAGAAGTTAGATCTGATAAGCAAAATTAAAAGCAGCATCAGTTAAACCCACCAGTAGATAGGTGCAGTAGATTGCTAGCAATACCATACGGCCTGTATGTAATTGGTTTATTAACAGCATTTCATTTATGAAAGACTAGGCAGAATATCACAAGATTTTTCCTGAAGCAAGGCTTCATCAAGTGTGAAAGATGGGTATTCAGCATCAGAAGATAAATGAGCACTATTCCTAATACTGTGGAAAAGGGAAGGAGCCCTAATAACTCTAGATGAAGGAAGGACCATTCTTAATGCTTACTTGATTTCTAATAATAGGTCTTATGTAGGTCTTAGATGACAGTGACAAATATTATAACTAAGAAGTCCAGGTATGCAAGAAGGAAAGTCAGTCTGCAAAATACCCCACCTTCCAAGCATTGTTTGTATTTGTCTCATATGGAAGAGATACAATGAATTTAAAAAAGAGACACAAATAGACTTACATACTCAAAGATTCTCATGTGTTTGGAGTTAAGAACATTTGTAACCATTTCACTTCTAAAGTTTGGTCACAGAGAAGATTTCAGGAAAGGAAGGTTCAGGGGTTAAAGAAAAAGTTATTTTCAAAATCAATATTCAAATAGTATGATTAAAGGCCATGTTTAGTCATTGTTTCTAGGCTTTTTACATAAATTCCATGCAGGGTCACTTCTAATTGTGGCTAAAAAGTTACAGAAACAAGATTTCTCATGAAGATCCTGAAGCAATTGCACAATGAAGATTGCAGTTCATATCGCTGATATTAATTCCAAATCAATATAAATTATAATTACATCATCCAGCACTTACAGTTTGGGGTGGGGGGGGAAACAACCTCACAGTATCAGTGGAGCTTACTATTTTTGGCCATGTATTTTGCCTTGTTCAGCTTCCTTACCCCAAAGCAGTGCTAAAATGTGAAAAGAACTAACAGGCTTCTTGGTTAGAATTTATCCGGTTGAGGAGAACCCAGCTGACAGATCTGCACCATCAGCCAGTGTGATTAGGTGCTCTCCACAATTGACTTCACCACCCCTCTCCTTTGCCCACACAGCAAGTGTGAAAGACGGAGCTGCATACACTTGGTGTATGCATTCTATAGATTACTTAAAATAGTACTGTGACTGTCAGACTGTCCAACTCTCATGCTGAGTTTTCACTCTTCACTGTCCATGTTCTCCCTTCACAAGCTTCACAGCTGGATCGCTGCTTACCCAGTCTATGCTTCCTGGCTCGAAGCAAACATCTGCCAAACAAGTAGATGTTTTAAAAACCTTGGCTGTAAATCACAAATCTTCTTCAGCTCTTCTCCATCCCATGATTAAATGCACTGGTGCACTTCCTTTCCCTGGGCCGCTCACCAGGTGAGGAAAAAGTTCAGAGGTGCAAATGAAAGACATTCCCTGAGTCAGTGCAAATGGCCTTAGTCCAGCATTTCCATTTAAAAATAGCAGAGCCTCTCATTTTCAATTCAGAGGTGTTTTGTTGGTTGGTTTGTTGTAATCTAGATGCTCTTACCAGCCACAACTAGCTTGAGCTACAGGCAGGCCTAAGAAACAGAATCAGTAATTTCGGGGAAAGATATCAATAGACTCAAAGAAGAGCTGAGTGTTCACGTTCCACTTGAAGACAGTATCTTATTCTAATTTATTCATATTCTGAATAGAAAATCTAGTGTCTACTATGTTGTAACTATTTAGTGTTAGGAAAAGCCTTATTACTCATATGGCTGTTATGAAAAATTGCCAAGACTTTAATGAAAGTAAAACTGCTGGAGTACATACAATGAGTCAGAATTGCAAAGAATCTCAATTTATGTTTTCAAATAACATTAATTCTTGGTGTAAAAGCCACATCAACATTACAGCAGAGCCAAGCATAGTTCTTACTGCCAAAAGGGATCTGGGGATTATGATGCTGGATTTTAAACTGGAGGCACTCTTATCTCAAAGCAATCATTCCATCCAGGGAGTTATAAAGACAGCCTAAACAATGTGAGGCCATAAAAAGTTTGACCTCTTTCCCACAAACCGATAAATCAGGGTGCCAAAGAAGCACAACACTATCAAACTGACGAAACTATAAAGCTGATGAGAATGACTCCAAATACAACTGGGAAGCACTTCATTTCAGATTTCCAGGGGGAATTCTCGATACCACATAGATTGAATTCCTACTCAACATTTCTCTGTGTGTAGCCATCATTAGTTTTAATTATTTCTGACATTTTGTCTATCATACTGGATCCTTGGAGAAAAGTAATGAGTCTCCTTATGTGAAAGGTGAAAAGAATGAAGATCATATTAAGATGCCAGAAATAATTAAACTACATGATCTTACTAACTATAAACCCCATAAAGGATCCCATTAAACCACTTGCAACTACCAGTGTGACTACAGAAATCTCCTCATTAGCTATAAAAGCCAACTAGCAGCATCTTAATTCTGGCATTTCAATTTCATTAGTTGATTGTGTATGCTTGTTCCAGATTTAATATCAGAAATTGTCCATTGTCTGATAATAATGAGTATGTCAGGAACAGACAATTAATGAGGGCTACTTACCTGAGAAGCTGAGCCCAGTCATTTCCTAACTGCTTCTTTTTGAGTGGCTGGGAAAGTAGTTTGTTAGAGATATCTTTAACCTTTTCCTGAAGGTCATGTTTGTACTGTAATAAAACTTAGCTTTTTGGAAATAATGCACCAATCAGTTAAAATCAATAGCTTTGGAAAGTACAAATTACATTCTCTCTCTTCTCCGCTTACTGGGAAAAACACCGTGTGATAGTCTCAAGAAAAATTAAGCAAAGAAGACTAACAGTCTGTTTTTCTTATCTTAATAGAATTTTACAACAGCAATGAATGCTTCAGAAATATTACTAAGGAGAAAAGCTAATTGGCAGAAGATTATAAATTATATTTCCATATTCAGCAAAATACGTACAAGAGAATTTATTATTATATTCAAAACTATAATTCAGTGGGTAGGGGCAAAAGATTGCAAAATAATTTAAAATACTTTTCCTCTGAGAAATATTGTTTTATGAAATATTAACATATCAATGCATTTCATAAAAAACACTGATACATTAAAATAGTCAATTTTTTCCCTATTTCTACACGTAATGCATTTACTAAGCAATGTTGTGGATACACCCACCCTCCTATATATATATATGAAGTAGTATAAAATAAGCCAATACGTACTCAAATTTCTACTTTATGAACTAAATTCTCTATCCTCCATTGCAAATGTTCATACACCACCTCTTTTCTAAGGAATTAACACAGGTGCATAAAAACACACCTAAATGTAACCCTTTAAGTCATTCTACTGACTTCAGAAAATCGAGCTGATTGTAAGAGTCTCGGCTGATGAGTCTGATTACTTCAATCTTGTCCCAGATCTGATAAAAGATGGACAAGAAATAAAATGTTATAGTAAATATCATTATAATTCTAGACAATAAAAGCCTCAGAACCCGAAAAGTTCATTCTCCAAGCTCTTTTACCATCTTTTACCATTTTTAAGTTTCTTAAGCAGTACTCCTGTGGATCTTTGTGTCAGAAGAATATATTAAGCAAATGAAATTGTATATTTCTCTTGGGGCGACCAGTTATGCCAGATATTACAAAGGGATGATTGTGTTGCCACTTTGTTATTGCAAGTCTTAGTATTAAAATTAAGTATTATTTGACGTATGCTTTCAAAAGTGTTTGTTAAAATGAATTAAAATAACAGACACTAAAATACAGGCAATAGCACAGTGGTGACTTTATGTGCTAATTGAATGCTAATTATTGGTACCTAACACTGTAGTATATATATATTTGAGCTAAATGTTATTTCAGCTGTCAGACATTCAAGACAACTTGTGATCATATTTGGATGACCAGTTCATGTGCTAGAGACAAACATGAAGTAGAACTCCAAGATATTTAATACCTTCCTATGTATTCTCTTAATCACTTAAGTTGTCAGCAGACACTTGACCTAAATGCTTAGAAGTAGCACAATCACTTAGCCAATATTGGAATCAGTTTATAGGAATCTGTAGAGTCTTTAACTATGGAAATTAAAATAAATATAAAAAAAATAAAAACCCCTGTATGTATGAATTGTATCTACGAAAGCAAGAAGTCCATTAGGTCTTTCCATCTTTGACAGTTACCATTAAGAGGTCCAATCCCCAGAAGAAAGCAAAAATAAAAAGAAAAGCATGCCCTAATTATTACAAAGTATGTAACTTTAAGATGTGTAATGGTAGTTAACAGAAATAGAAAGAAACCCTGCAACATGGTTCATTTAGTATAAATGAACGTGCTAAGTGATTCAATTAGGAAAAAAGATCAAGTATTTCCATTCTCTAGACTTTCTCCATGAAGAACAGACTCTTTTGGAAGTATTATTCTTATTGAAATATATTTCAAGATCAGGAAGATCTTTTTTGTCCAAAGTGCAATTAGAGATAAAGAAATTACCCACTTTGCCAGAAATTACCCATTCATCTGTAAAGATACTGTACTCCAATTGCTGTTTTATCCAATGATAAACAGCTATTTTATGATCTATGCTCCTAAAAAGAAAACAGAATAGTAATAAATGAAAGAGTAATAGTGGTTCTTGAAAACAAATATTCTCACTAAAGAAAAAGTAGTTTTACTGAAAATGAATTAGTGGTCAGTGGGAAAGGTGTGTCATTACTGACCCCTCCTTTGTATCAACTGTCAAGATGTTAATTCAGCCATTTTGTAGACATAACATACAGTTGCTGCTGTAGTGATTGTCTCTGTGTTCTGATACTGGATTTATTCTTCTAAATGCACTGAATACCACAAGGGTCTCACTGCATACTAAACTGAGAAGTGCTGTCCTTTCACAGCATGGAAAATAAGATCACCATCTGCTTCTTTGCAAATACTTTCTCTGAAGAGATTGTTTTAAAAGCAAAACAAGTTCTGAGAATAAAATAGGAAAAATGTAATTTGAAGTTGTCACAATAAAAACAAAGAGAAGATCAAGATGGATGATGGTGGGTGGTCTGGCAGCCTGTCTGAAAACATATGGCTTGATCTAAGACCCACTGAAGTCAGGAGAGGTTTCTGGTTTCCTAGAGACTTCAGTTACAGACAAGGACCTACATAAGCCATTAAGACTGCAGAAACAGAGTCATCTTGTTACCACTGCTTATGAGGTTTCTTGTTATTTATGGGTATGGAAGTTTGTTATTTAAATATTGTGACATTTCCAAATACATTGTATGTTACCATAAACTCCAATTTATAGCAAAACAAACTGCTTCAAGCTGTGCTGGATGTGGCAAATGGAAGCTGAAGGTGTCTAAAGAGTAAATGGATGCCAGCACGTTAGCTGAGGGAAGAGGCTGAGGCAATGAACACTGTGAACTTGCATAATGAGGAGCTGGGTTTCAGGGAAGGCTGAGAGATTCAGCAGGCAGATGAGGAAAAGGAGCAGAAGAAAGGTAATTTGTGCTTTTGAGAGGGTCTGAACATATTAAGGTAAAACGGAAGCTCATGGTAAGAAGCTGGGTTTATGGAGGCCCTGAAGGAGGATAAGTAGAGCTGTTGAGTACTTATGCAGTAGCCAGCCACCTTGGAAAGATGTGGAGGTGGTTTGGACAGCAGACAATAAGGACTCATGGATAACCACCAGCACCAGATTGCCAGACCATAGGAGAAAAACGTTTTCAGAGCCCTTTTAAGAGGAGAGAAAAAAGGGAATTATAACAATACTTACTATACTAAGAGCTTTCTAGCATGAATGCTGGAGTAACATTCCTCAATTAACTCTTCAAAAGGAGTTGCTGCTTCTGTTTCTTCTTGCCCCCATACCACCACTTACTTTGTATCAGTATGAGGACTCGTGTGGCTGCACACTGAATACCAGGGAACTAATGCAGCTGAAAAACAACATTTGCATTCAGTTCACAATGTTGTCATGTAAATACTCATTCTAACTCAAGGTAAGTCATTATGCAGGCATATAGGTGCCTGAGGCAGCAACCACTTTCTGTGGGGCATAATACAGTGAACAACTAGGTGTGCAATGACTTGAAGAAAAGCCAAAAAAATCTGAAGGAGTCAAGCTTCCTCTGCTGTCAAATAAAGCCAGCACAGACTGTATCTGGTTCAGAATTGAAACAAAAGTGACTACTGAGATTCAGTGATCACCTTTTCTAATAAGTATTATTCACAACACAGGCTTACCTATAATTATTAACTAGAAAATTGCCATCATGAGACTACTTCTCCTGGTTTTGGTTTAAGAACCTATCTACAATGACCTCTAGAGGAAACTCTCCAATTTTTTGTTCTATACCTGTCTGTGTGTAATTCCTGGACCAGAAGTAAATAATAACTTCCATGCAGCAAGTATTACCAGGTTTAGTAACAAAAATCACATTTCCTTCTTAAAATACTGTCCTTTTGAATATATTGCAGTCATAAATCTTTGGTTCAAACTTGTGTGATCTTATATGTCAGGCAATCTCCACTATAAAAGGTGCAAGCAATTTTCAGATACACAAGTCTCTTTTACCACCCTACCATTAACATTTTACCATTTACACAGTTCTACTCATAAAACCTTTGAAGCTGGCATTATGAACAATAGGAAAAACAAATGCAAAACAAGCTTTATTTGACTCTTGCCCAGTTAAGTCATGGAAACCCAAAAGCTTATCCAAGCTTATCAGATTTTCAGCACAGGTGAAACAGGTTCTTTCCTCTTGCTTCACTTTTCAGTTGTGAACACTATCGTATCTGCAGTGCACAAACCATAGCACTAATAGGACAAAATAATGGTAGCATCATCATTTTGAATTCCACACTTTCATTAATATGTCTTTTAAATTAAATATGTAATTGGAGGCAACATATTATAGGCACACTAAAGCAGCCTTAAGTAAAAGAGAGACAACTTCAGTTTCCTTACAAAATAAATTAGGCCTTAGTTCATATATAAGTAATCTCTCCCCCCACTTGAACTAAAAATATACTTGAGGTCTAAGCTGATGATTTCTTTAAGAGAAATGAAAGTTATCTTTACTATGTGGCCATTAATCACTCAGTCAACGGTGACCGGAACTCTCCTGAACTTTAGCTGTACATAGCGTCAACTATAACACAAGTTCACATAATGAAAGTGACCTCTTGTTCTACAAGAGCAGATAGTGCTCAAAAGATATAGATATATTTAGACACTTCACTGTCCTTGCCACTTGTCACTGTCACTGAAAAGCATCACTGCATTTGGCATCAATAGTTCAGTGAATTACATCATCATGTTCACATTTATAATTGACAAGAAAGTGAGGTAGAGAAATACAAAATAAAGGGCCCAGAGCTAAAATCCTAAATCCTTATGCTGTCAACTACCTATCAGCAGACTGCCTGCAGTTCTAGTTTGCTAAAATGCAACCCAATCGGCACCTCATACTGTCCTCCCAAGCCCCAATCCCAAACAAACCCCAAACCATTTAAAATTACCAGGTCTCCAGTTACAGTGACTAATTTCAGCTACTTCAATTTTCAAGTGCTGACCGAAGCACTTTTAACATTATAAAGAGGCAGTGTGCATTATGAAATTAGCAGCATGACACAGTCCTCCTCGGAATGAAGGATGCAGAAGAATTAGTGGCTACGTAATTGGAGCACGGAAGGAAGATCAGGAGAGAGGTCCCAGAATAGTAAGTCTATACAGTGCTGCAGGAAATTATTTGTTCTGTTCTGGAAGCAGTCTAGCCGCATTAACATGCTGCTGCGCTACGCCAATAAAACTTTCGAGGCTAGACTGCCCTGAGTGTAACTGGATAATAAGTGACTCAGCTCGGGTTGGGAATCAACAAGCCTTAAATCTTGCATTTCTGAACACTCTGTTCCAGAGCTGAAACAAGCAGCTTAATTCCACTTCTGCCTGACTTTAGTTCTAGTAAAGCTTTTCTGTGATCAAATCTGGTTGCACTGCTATGCTTATAACCCAGACAGGATCCATTTATTGCTAATCTTCCTCAGTGTGAAAAGAGATCAGAAGCAGTTTCTGACTTCAGGTTTTCTAGAAAGGCTATCAGGAAGAAATTCTCTTGGGAAAGGATTCAACAGAGATTTGAGTTTTTACTTTCACACTGCATCAGAGGAGAAAAAAGAAAGGCAATAGCATTTCTTGACTGAGTATTTACTTACATACCCCAGCTACCTGAGCACCATAAATCAGAGCTCCAGGTTTGTAGTTTACCTTTTCTAAGCCTCAGCTGAAGGAAAACAGTAATTTTCAAAATGTCTTATCTCAGCTGTACTTAATATAGCTCTAATATGCAGACGTGGTCAAATCATACCACATCTGTAAGTGCTTCCTTGGTGTCATTCATTACTCTTGAGTGCAGTGTGATATGTGGTCAAAACCGCTAAGTGCGTTCACTCCCCTCCTCTCTGTACAGATCCTGGCTTCTCTTCTAAGACAGGAGGCTCTCTTGTCACTTGTACCTGCATCCAGCATTCTGCCCTCCCCAAATTGTCAGTGTCCAGCAACTGTCCAAGAACCTGGCAATCAGTTTTGTCAAAATGCCTTTTGTCAAAATCCTAGATGATCTTTCAGCTAGTCACCAGCCCACTTGGCAAAGCTGTCATCTTTCTTGGCCAACTTCTTTAGTATATCCACTATACTGCCCAAGTGGCCCTATTCAAATGCCAATGAGCTTTTTTCATCTTCTCCCGGGCCCTAACCAGTTATTGCCTGTCATAGACAATGCCCATGGAAATCAAGAATACCACTGGTAAAAGGTTAGACCTTGGAGATCAGGTAAAAAGCAACACAGACATATGCATGCATGCACAAAATAACTAGGTAAAACAAGTCACGGTATTTCACAAAACTAGTGAAAAAAATCTCTTTTGGTTTTGAGGCTTTGGTTATACATAAGCATAAAAATGACAAAAGTTCTGTTAAAAGAAACCCATAAGGTTTTGTGTGCCTTGGAATAAAGGAAGACATAAAACTTCTACATAAACTCTTGGGATCCTATAAAAAACCGAGTTTTCAATTTCTGACCCTGAACACTCTCAGTAAGTACGCCCCACTTGTTCAGCCTATAAATTTTCAAGGTTATTTAGAAAGTGAAAAACAAAAGAAGTGCTTCTCATGAGAAAAAACTCCTTCATAGCAACAAAGGAATTCTTTTTTTCTGGAACTCCTCCAGACATTATTAACCATACAACTTAAAAAGTTAAATAGGCTAAGGCATTATATATGTCATATTTTTCAAATATATTTAAAATTCAGTTTGATTAAGTCCAGCATACAATATTTTTGGATATAACCATAACTTCTCTTGCAGTTTTGAAAGATGTTGCTAGATATGAGCTATGGAACCAATTAGAGCACCAGTACAGTCTGAGGAAAAATGAGCCTCCATAAATAGAGTACTTGTATCACATAAAAGAAAAGCAGGCATACTCATAATCCCGAACTAGAACATCAACACAAAAATAAACCTGGCTTCTCAGGAAATATAAAATAGCCAAATGAAAAACCTGCAAACATATTGTGCAGGGGATTTTACGCTGAGCATTTCAATTATCCAACATAGACACGTCTGTAACTAGTTCACAGATGATACACTGCACAAAATACAACTGAACTATTTGACAACAGTATAAAAACAAAATTAAATCTCTCTCAAGTCCTTTAGGGACTCAAAACCATTCAAATAATTTACCTACACAGACTCTCAGCCTATATGCAATCCTTTTGAATGAAAAAGGCACAGTAGAAAAAAGGGGCAACAAGACTGAATCCAAATATGGTTTTGTTGTTTCTGAAAACACAATGCGATGGTGCAACAGCAAACACAAGAAACAAAAATAAAAATAGTGATCTAAGACTATTCACACTGATTTTTGGCTGAATGTCTGTTCTCAGTTCAGTTACCAGTTAGATCACTTCCCTCAGAGTTGTAAAGTGTTACACTGCATCTTTTATTTTCATCAGTGGTAGCACTTCAGCATGCTACAAAGACAGAAGCAGCATTGATGTTCTAATCTCTACTTATTATTTTTTTTTTAGCATTTTTAATCCTTTCCAGTTTCTTTTGAGGTACAGCTTCCTTCCAGCTCACAAAGAAGTCTAATGACATCAATAGATTGCTCATGAGGGCACTTGTCATGAAATCTTTGCACAAGAATTCCAGTGTTTTTGAAATAATGCAGTATTTTTCAGGACACAAAGCCAAACTAGCTTCATCCTTCCCACTTCAATGCAATACACACATGCACCTTTTTGTTGTGTCTTTCTGAAACATTCTAAAGCAAAATCTCTTGCTTGTCTTTGCGTTGATCAGTGAGAATGAAAAAGGCTTGTATCAAGTTGGAAACAAGTCAAAATGCCCTTTCTGACTCGTTAATGAAATCCTTCTGATGTACAAAAGGCATTTATTCACCACCTTAATAGTCACACTGCAAGTGGATTTTATCTGGCTAGAGACTCATTTATTTGCATGAGAAACGAATCTCTTTTGTGGGATTCTCATAAAGGATTTGAATTTAAAAATAAATAAAAGGAATTATTTACCTGCACATAGCTAGTAATACTTTTGGAAATGCCATCTATGGTTTTTGACTACTGAGTCATGAAGCATGAGTCTGGTACTTTTAAAAGAGTTTACACTATAAAAATATAATGAGACTACGCTCCAGACCAGCACATAACAAAATGAAGACAAAGTTAAAATTAGATTCCAAGTGCACTCAGAAAAATTAACAGAAATTTGTAGAAAAATAATTTTAGAGAACAGGTTTGAAAATGTATGGGAAAAGCTCCTGCTTGAAGCTTTGTAAATTGCATTTGAAGGGGCTGACCTGACATAAGGTTGGCAATGGATGTAACTGGAGCTTTAATTGAATAAGCTTGGACATCTGTCTCAACTGTCAATCCTCCTAACAATAAGATTGATAGATGCAAGCTAATCGCCAATTACAGGGAGCTCTTTCAAATACAGGCTGTGAGTCGAGAAGCTGGATGAACTCACAGAGGTGGATGAAGCAACTGTGCAGAAGAGAGAGTGAGATTTATGTTTATTTCCAGATGGAGACCACGAGATTTTCTTAGACGAAATTCATGGAGCGAAGAGTCACCGGCACAATAACGAAGGCAAGAGAGAAACGCGGGCTCCAAAACTCCATGCACAACCTCTATCTCATCTTAAGACAGTTTTAAGAAAAAATCCAGTATGCATTTACCTACACAGACATTAGCACTCCTGTCCTTCTGGAATACAAATTATTTCAGCATTACATAATGCAGCTGCACTACCTATCTGCCTTTCTTCCTCCCCCAAATACAAAATCTAGTCCTTGTATCTTTTCCACATCCTTCTTAACAGACTACTATTGGGTTGGTCAAAAAGTAACTGTGTTTATTTCTGGGTAAATGAAAGGTAAATTTTTCATGGGAAACAAAAACTGTATTAAACAATATAGTCTCCATTTTGTTCAATTACGTTTTGCTATATTTCAGGAAACTTCACGATTCTGCACTCAAAAAAGTTCTTATCTTTTTTGGCAAGAAACATTTCCAAGAACAATTTGATAGCCTCATCAGCAGCAAAAGTTTTACCGTTCAAGGCGTTTTGTAAAGAACAAAGCAAAAGGCAGTCTGACGGTGCCAGGTCTGATGGTGTGTGGTAACACATCTCATCCAAGTTGAAAAAATTTTTTATGAGCGACCAAACTTGTCTGTGGTCTAGCGTTATCATGGAGAAACACAACACCTTTGTGATACTCCAATTCTGGATGCTTCTCTTTGATGGCATCAGTTAATTTATCCAGTTGACTTTTTACAAGGGCAGGTAGCGACAGAACGAGGGGGAATGGTTTTAAACTGGAAGAGGGTAGATTTAGACTAGATACTAGGAAGAAATCCTTTACTGTGAGAATGGTGAGACACTGGAACAGGTTGCCCAGGGAAGTTGTGGATGGCCCCTCCTGGGAAATGTTCAAGGCCAGGTTGGACAGGGCTTTGAGCAACCTGGTCTGGTGGGAGGTGTCCCTGCCCATGGCAGAGGGGTTGGACTATACAATCTCTAAGGTCCCTTCCAACCCAAACCATTCTGTGATTCTATGATTCTATGATGACAACAGTACATGTCCAAATTAATGGATAATTAACTAATGGGTTCCTTGGAAGCCATGCAAAATACCCAATGCCTTTGAAATCCCACAAGACTGACAGCATAACCTTCCTTTGGTGAATATCTGCTTTCGATGTGCTTTGAGCTGGTTCCTCACACTTACTCCATGATCTTTCTTGATCATCTTTGATGTAGACAAGCCATTTGTCATCACCTGTTATCATACATTTCAAAAATGGACCATTTTGTTCACATTTCAAGAGAGAATCACAGATGCCAACTGCTGCGGTAGGGACGGACAAAGCAACAAGACAACAAGTGTTGGTGCAGCACAAAAAGCCTTTATTGTTTTTCGTCCTCATCTTTCCCCAGATGTGTATTTTGTTATCATTGGTTCAAAGTTATTATGTTTCTTTTTCATTGGATAATACTTTCACAGTTCATCACAACTCAGCACTTCCGCCAAAGTAACACATATGCCTCAGTCTGCTATCAACACTTTCTTCAAATTCCAGTCTGCTGTCAGCACTTTCGACAAACTTGTTTACCTTGCAGCTCTTCTTGTTCCTGTTTATTCTCTCAAGGGTAGACTGGAATCTTCTGAAGGTCAAAGTCACTCTGTCCAAGGCCTTAGTCCAGCTGAGGTCCCCCACAGCCAACGCGCTTAGTGAGATGAATTTCTTTGATCTCATGTGGTACCCAAATATCGAGCTTCCTAACATACCCAAGTTGTTTTAAATGGTTTTCAATGCATAATTTAGATATGTTAAGATTATCAGCAGCCTCTCTTATCGTTAAACACTGACTGGAAGCAATCAATGCCTTTATTTTGTCAATATCAACTTTGATTGGGCTACCTGAGCATGGTGCGTCTTTAACATCAAAATCTCTAGACTAGTATTTATCAAACAAACTCTGGCGCTGCTGTAGTTTAAAGCATCTTCACCATACACATCATGTAACTTTTGATGAGCTTGCAGAGTGTTTTTCCCTTTTCAGAAGTAATAAAGCAAAATATGATGAAAATGTTCCTTTTGATTTTCCATTTTGAAATTGACACCAAATAAATAATTGCTAACAAAATCATGCACTTTCTTTTTCTAAATCAAGCTTGAACTGTAAGCTATCAAGTTACATAATGAATTTGTGGTTTAAAATGAAGTTAGATACATTTTGACCAACCCAATATTTATAATAAATTTATTACAATTATTTTTGATCCTAATATGTTTAAACTCTGGACTGTCTTTGCTGGCTACTGGTTAAAGATTATGTTCCCGTTTCCTCTATCAATTTTCTACCATTCCTAGTTTGGGACATACAGCCTTTAAGAACAACTTTTTCTTCCAGTAAGCAACTGAATTTTCTTTTTCACTGTACCAGACTTTTAAAATTCTTGCCTGTTCTCTCCCGTGTAGTTTACAGTTATCAACATTTATTTTCTCCATTCCCACCTCATTCAGCTGCACAGATAATGCCACCATGGTATACCATAAGAGCCCTTTAAAGATGTACATTTATTTCTGGGACACACATTTATTCTTTTCTCTCCAGTATTAAAAATTTGTTCTTCTCAAGGTGAATGCTAGTTTCATTAAATACCACTTTTGTAAGTGCATAACTAAGCACTTTGACTTAGATTTATGTGCTTGTAGAGAAAAATTAATAACAAATTAATGGTGGCTATTAGGAGCAAACATTTGTTTCAGTTCTTTTTTATCTCTTTATTCTAGCCCTCATGTTGACAGGGTACTGCTGGTGGAGGAAATAGTTGAGGTTATAACGACAGTTGCCAGGTTTCAGAAATAACAGGCAGCACAAAACCTCCAGCATGCCATAGACAGAACTACTTCCTAATAGCTCAGTGTTATTTTCCCTAATAAGCCATGAATGGTTGCTGGTGTGATTTAGTAGCCTGTAGTAGACAAGAAACAGGTACACCACATTAAACTTTCCCTAATAAGCTTTCAAGCCAATCTACTACTCTGGTGCCTGTGACTTGGAAACATATGGTCACATTAACCACACCCAGAATAAAAGGACAGGCTTTCCGGCTGGCTCATGAGGGTGATATTCCACTTTGACCATTGGAGTTATGCCTTTTCCAGTACCAAATGTTGCTTGGGTGTTTCTGTATAGCCTTGTAAGGATGCTCAAAGGAACTAAACTGTTCTTGAAAGACCCTTTTTGCCCATTTTTCACTGCTTATTGTAGTTCCCAGAAAAATAGCCTAATTCATTATGCAGTGCTTAATGGGTAAACAATACTTCTCAGGGGTGAGCAGGCAGGGGGAAGTGAAAGAACTTTGGCTTGCAATTTTATATCTCAGTGGACAGAGAAGTTTTCACCTACATAAAAAGCCTAGGAAGTGATCTCTAAATACTTACGTCTGCACCAAATAAATCTGTGGCACACAGATATTTTGCAGTGGGAGACAACTGTGCTGCTGTTTGCTGGGAATAGAAATGCCAGTAGTACCTGAAGCCCCAAGGGTTACATCATTCCTGTAACAATAATGACCAAGCCATTAAATGTACATGAATATTTAATTTCAGCTGTACTTAGTTCCAGCCTTAATTGTCAAAACCACTTTGTTAAGAACATGCAAATAAATTATCTATTCTCCTCATTTATGTAACATCTTCACTTCCAGATTTAGGACAAGGAGTTAAATCCACAAGGAAGCTATTTTAGAGCCTTGTTCTGCATGTTCATTTTACCATGCTGTAAGAACTAGGACTAAGCACAGTTGTGGTATCATCCGTTCTGCTTCCCCACCTTTTCTTTTTACCCTTATTTTCATAGCTTTTTCATGATCTAGTGAAAATAATTCCTCCACAATCACTTGACTTTCTCGCCAGTGCTTTTTAGTTGATCCAGAAAAATCTCTGCTGTCCAACTTCAGGCTTTCAAAATATGCTTACATTCAAAGTACAGGAATAACTCAGGGTGCAAATCTGAAGTGTGGAGTGTAATTTAGTTTACACATAAAATTCTTTTAATGGCACTATTGAAAGTGCCCCTAAGCGTTCTCCACAAGCTGTTAAGCCATTCATTGCATCCTGCAGTGTTAGAAACTCCACGTGCTCTGGCCCAATGAGCGACTACTCCATGTGGATCTTTTATCTAGAAGACTATATAGGTAGGGAAAAAACCACTGACTGGCACATCACATTTAAAAATAATAAAAAAATAAGGTTAATTTTTAATTAGCTTTCTTCTTTTTCTGAAGAAAAATGGCAGTTTTTCTGGTAGGTTTATTTTGTAAGGACATGTAGGGATGAACGATTTATAATGATATTATTTAAATAACTGGAAGATAGAAACCAAGTGAAAAAAAGCTAGAAACAAAAATTTAAAAAGCAAACCAAAAGCTGGGTACTACAGCCATTAGTAAGGAAAGGAGCAGAGGATTAAGTGACAGGTGTGATGCACATACACCCACGGGCACGTGAAATGCACACCGAATAGTTGTGCCTTTAGGCAAAAAGTCTTAATTCATCAAGTTATAAATTCATTTTCCAATGATACGTGCTAGAGGCCACACAGCTAAAGAGTGTTTTCACACATCTTTTTGTAACTTGGCTGTGCAGCTGACTGCTATAATTAAGTATATTTTAATAGTGTAAATGAAGTTATTCCTCTGTCATTGGGAGAATTTCAACTTTGCCTAAGTCTAATTATTTAAGATACATTAATTATACTGTAAGGGTGATGAGACACTGGGACAGGTTGCCCAGGGAAGTTGTGGATGCCCCCTCCCTGCAGTGTTCAAGGCCAGGTTGGACAGGGCTTTGAGCAATCTGGTCTGGTGGGAGGTGTCCCTGCACGTGGCAGGGGAGATGGAACCAGATGATCTTTAAGGTCCCTTCAAATACAAACCATTCTGTGATTCTATGATTCTATTATAGAGTTTCACATGGCATGTTCAAAAAGATGCTTAAATTCTAAAACAAAATACTGCTGCAGATGAGAGCAACAACATAGCTGCATCTTTTGCATGAAAGATTTATTGAATACAGTGTGATTTTATTATACATGAAGGACTGAATTTTAACAAGTTGAATGAGTCACAGAAATTGCTTTTAATGAACTGACTTAGAACTGCAATCAACTTTGGACTAGTGTCATTGAGATACAGTGTGTCTTAAAAGGAAGATGAGAAGATCAGCCTCCTCCACTCTTACTCCCACCACGCATACCTACTAAACCAAATGCATGTGAGAGATGCTTCAAATGGAACAACGTTGAAGGGAAAAGTGGAAAAAAAGGCAGCCCTAGAACATTTTTGAGAGTATGTGAGTGTGAACGTTGTGTCTAAGAAAATCTGCTTGTACATTAATTCAATGACAGACAATATGGGGAAGATTTTTCAGGAATCACAGTTTCTTTTATGTTAATCTATATGTCTGACTGGTACGAGGGTACACTAGCACTATCTTTTTTCTTTTCAATCTAGGAAACAAAGTGAAATTAATGCAACAAAGAAACATACAACGCCATGAATTATTCCCTCATTTCTTTTCTAATATTCCTTTAAAGTAAAGCAGGCATGGAAAAAGATTCTCCCAGGTTATCCAAGTAATGCATAATTCCAATGGAATACTTCTAAGCATTGTCATAAACTGTATGCAGAATTAGCCTGTCCTATTTGCCTAAAACTGCCTGCAGCAGATTACATACATGCAGTCAAGCTTTGAGAAAGCATAGTAGTGATTGTCCTCTTTTCAAAAAAACCCTACCATCTCAAAAAGTAACCGTGAGGAATCAGTTCTTGGCCAAGCCATTACATTTCAACATTTTATGTCTTCAAGTTGTAAAAGAATGGATATAACATTATTTATGCCTCTCTGCACACACTCAGATTTTTCAGGTGTTTAACATTCCCGGTGAAGAGGTTAAAAAAAAATGAAAGGTAGACTTGTCACAGGTTGTTCTGTAACTTCAGAGAAAAAGTTGAAAGACTGCTATGAGCTTTGGCCCTACTGCTCAGATTTTTTTTTCTTTTGTTAAGAGTTTTTGAAGTTTTGCAAAATACACACTGTGTTAAGTAAATGCCATTAATAGCAGAAATCAAAAATTTTCTGGAGGATGCAGTTTTTTGCCTTATAATCACTATTATTCAGAAGCCTAAATACAATGTTTAGTTCATAACTCTTGGGACCCATGTATTGTTATATATTTTACAAGCAGTATTTTTGAACAAAAAAATAACATTCTCTGGAAAATTATATTAATGCGTACTTCCTATGAAATACAACTTACCTACTGTAATTCTAATTACACAGGGAATGAATAATCAAAATTATATAAAACACCAGGAAATGAAATAATAGTAAACTTCTTAATTTCCTCCACTGGAATCATACACACTTAAATTTAGCAAAACTAAAAAAAAAAAATGGAAAGGAGGGAGAGAAAAAAATAGATTTGAAAAATTGGATAAATGTCCTTTTCCCCATGTTTCTTTTATCTAGCAGGTAGTAAATGAGAATTAAAAAGTTATCAAAGTTAGTTACTTTAAAATGGCAATAACACCCTGATGACCAAACTAAAATCATGATCATTCTATGTTGGTTCCTACTATGTTGCATCCTATAAAGGGCTATTTATAAGTGAACCCATTTTTCATTTTAGCTAGACCTTGAGGACTTGAAAGTTACTCAAAAAAATCCACTTATTATGTAGATGCACGTCTCTGTTGCTCAGAGAGAAAGGAAAAGGGTCCTATGGTCTGGATCCTGCTTGTCAACGCAGTTATTCAAAAACACCTTGATGCAAAGTAAACATAAGAATTCATTGAAGTAGGACTGGGAATCAGGATTCCTGTCCTTCCCAAAGGAGCCTAATTCACAGCAGGTCACAAAAAGCAAATTCTTTCTGTTCTGCCTCTCGCCCTATAAAACTTGCTGCAGAGTGGTCCAGATTCAGCAGCAGAGAGTAGAAAAGCCAAACTCCAGCTTCGCCTAGCTACCTAGCCTGCAGCGCGAGGTTAGGCTACTCATTTGAATCTACAGCCTGCTTGCAAATACTCATGTTATGAAATACTTAATGCAGAAATGTGCAACCATCCTCTGCAGTGAGAGGCAGGATTTGAAAGGAGGGAGGCTGAGGAGTAACAGAATTGCGGTCTGCTGTTGAGCAGTATACATAGGAGGATACTAGTCCTTTCTGATGTTTCTTACAGATGCTTGTGAAGGGGAAAATAAAAAGGGAAGTCTGACCCAAGTAGTTCTGGACATCTCATTCATTAAAGAAAAAAGTATGCTAGGGGAATAAATGTTACTGCCAAAAAAAGCATACAGGCACAAAGGTCTCTTTCTGTTCAGTATATTTTGTTATATTTACATGTTCAACTCAAAATTTTACACCAAGATTAAGTTTTGTGAGTCTTTTATTCATGAAAAAATCAACCTTGCTTTGAAAAGCAGACATTTCTGACAAAAACGACAAGGAACTTACAGATATACAAAGAAGAAGAAAAACACGGTAGGAGATGCTTTGAAAAACAGTGGCTTCCTCCTTTTCTGCACATATATTTATAGCAAGAGCATTGATCTCCCACTCAGCAGATTATTTCCATCAGCTTTTGCCTTCCACACAGTAAAGTTAGGAATCCTTTCCTTCTCACATGGCTACTAAGCACATTCCAGACAGCAGGAAGGATAAAGCTAATAAGCCCTTCATTGACCACTGGGCCAGCTTCTCTAACCCCAAACCTCCTTACTCTCTCTCTTTATAATTTGTATGTAGGTGCTACAGCTAATAGTGTAGCATGTAACGAAAGCCTTGATTTTGCTTCTTTCTTGAAGGCAGCAGGAACAACAATTTCCAGATTGAACTGACAGTATTTCTGTACAACCACTAAATGTAACTTCTCTCTAAAAATCACAAGCATGAAGCTCAGGGAAAAAGACTTTTTTATTTTTTTTTTGACAGCACTACTGTTATATTCTACTTTGCTTGTCTGTCTGTATACTTTCCTATGCAACAGTCAGTGATTGAGGCTGGGAAATCAAAAAGTTAAAACCAGCCAGCCAACTGCCAGAAACTTAAGTACATATTTCCAAAAGCAAAACACCAAACAAAACCACCAATAGTGGGATACAATGCATAACAAAAAGCAGTGCTACAAAGAACAAATCTAGATTTTACTTAAGTGTAAGTAGCTGAAGTTCTGAACGCATTCGGATTGAATGTCAGATAATGTCTCTTAAAATCACAAATCTTCATCAACATGAAGCTGTTACACACGTCTTTAATTTCTGCAGGCAATCTCAGTATAATTTCTGCTTGCCAGGTGACAGGAAGGAACAACTGCTAGCTACCCACTTGCAGACTGATTTTTATTAAGCACAGTATTCTCATACTAAATGCTAACAATTTTCTACATCAACTGAGCAAAGGTTAGTTTTCACAGTCTTCTGAATCCTATACACATTTCCTTCCCACAGTAGATGGAGGAATTTCCAGAGCTGAAAGCTATTTTGAGCAGCTTCCAGAGCCTCTCTTTGTAACACCTTAACCGTGATTTCCTAATCACTATGCAGAAGATTTCACTGTCTAATTAAAGGACTGGTGCAGTGATGAAGATAAAGAATACAGAGCAGGGCTGCAAGCAAATCTACAAGCAAAACACAGGAGCTACTTGTCAAGAGTAAGGGCATATTTTATCGACAGCTGTGTCCAATAAGGATGAGTTATGTAGTGAAGGTTTAATATTAATGCATTTCAGTCTTTCCCATTACTTACTCGTTATACATACCTAGGACATTTCTAATTCTCACACTCTCCCTTCTTATTGTAATGTAATTAACATCTTAACCTCTCTGAAAACTCTTGTTTTTTACATCATTGCAGACTTTTACAGACAGTGCTTGACAGAGCTGTAGGTCTCAGGAGCTAGGTTTCTGGCCTGTAAAATGCAGATTGGGCCTGTAAGTCTTGGTGATGAGTGAATCTGCAGGCCAAATCAACTATTTGTATCTTTGAAACTTTCTTTTCCGTTATATGTCTCTCCCTGTATATGTATATATGATGAAGTATATATGTCTATTTATATCACTGTTCCCCAAAAGGATATAAATACTGAAAGTTACAGAACAATAATATTACGCACAAAAAAAATTGTTTAGTGTTGTGTAAAACAATTATCTTTAAAGTCTATGAGGTTACCAATTTAAACATTAGCATTATGTCCCTTTGTACAAACATGCTTCAGCTCCCTTGAGAGCTGAGAAGCCTCTGTTCAGGTCATCCTTTCCCTCTGCGGGATCCCATCCACTTACAGAAGAACTGCATCCTGAGAAAGATTGTTCCTGTACCATCTACATCATACCTGATACAGGAGGAGCTCATAACTGTCTAGTGAGGAGGCAGTAACCACAGGAAAATAGTCTTATGGCTGAAACTGGCAGAGTTTATCCTACCTGTATGCACCCTGTAAGCAACAAACCTTAAATCAAATTCCTCCTCATGGCTACTAATTCCCTGTTTCTTATTTGGGGGCAATAATTTGAGACATCTAGGACATAATCTGTGGACTTGGAGCATTTACAACAGTGACACAAACAAGGGGAGTGCTATTATCAGCATATAAACTTCTACACAACCATGCTCTAGGCAGATCAATCTGAAGACACAACTGATGTTTTTAAATTGTTGTACTTTCATTATCTTAGAATCGCTTAGGTTAGAAAAAATCTTTAAGATCATGGAGCCCAGCAGTTGATATCACACTGCAAAGTCTAAACCATGTGTCACATCTACATGTCATGCCTGAGTTTGCTCTATACAACTTAAGAATAATAGTAACATGGCTTGCAACCACAGAGATGCTCTAAAGCTGAATTTGTCAGTGGTTTATAAATCATTAGGGCTTAGACAGATGAACAGACATATATATTTTACAATACATTTTTCTTGCAATAGCAAAGCTCAGGCCTGCTTCCAGGCAAGCCTTGAGGTGCTCATGCTCTATTCTCTCCCTCTTTCTGACACTTTTAAGTTTCACAGTGGGAACGGAGTAGGCTGTCAGGACGCTGAGTGTATCACACCTCCTGGGGCTTTGAATAGCTGGGCTCTGGGCCAGCTCAGAGCACAGCTGGTGACCTTGAAGACAGCCACTGTGAAGAATGTGAGAAGAATCCTCAGCCAGGGCTGCCCCCCTCCCCTTAGGAGTTGCTTTTATGCCAAGCCTCTCACCATGGATCCCCGCTGGAGCTGTACTGCTGCTGTGCCACAGCCTTGACAGTGCCTGGACATGAATCCTGCTGAGCTGGACCCCAATCTAATTCAGGCTTGGCCCTCCTGGTCCCTACAGCAAAAGAAGATGATCAGTACCCTTGGCTGAACATGGTTACCATCACGAGGCCCACCTGGCTTGCCTTGCAGGCTGCCACAGGATGAGGCCACATTCACTGAGGGTATTACCCTGCCTGCTGTGCTGCCCTGAGCCCTAGGGCTGGGGCCCAGTGGTTGGCCCAACCCTAGCACCATAGGTCCTGACTCCAAGCTTTCCTCAGACCCTACTGCCCAGCCCACAAGCCCACGGTTATCCACAGCTTGTCTCCCACCACTATACCTACCCTACCCCAGGCTACAAGTGACCCCCAACCCACTGCTAGATTTAGCAGTGGTCTCTGGTGACACATGGCTGGAGGCATTAGCAGGGTCCCCACTGCAGCATCACCTGTTATAGGTAGTTACAAGATTATCCCCAAAAGGCTGTACTTGTGGATATGAAATATCATCCCCAAAAAAGGGAGAAGTAAACCTCAGCGTACCATGGTTTGAGTATTTAACCAGGAACCAGAAGGTAGTTGGTAAGGACAGGAGCCAGAATTGCCCCTCTTTCCTTAAGAAATAAAGACAGACTTTAGATAATCACCCTTGGATGTACTTTCTGTCAAGGAGACAGGAGTGGCAGAATGCACCTGGGTTCAGACCTGACATGTACAAGCATCCCTTGTATGTACAATTACCCATGGTCAACCTGTGCACTGTTGGGCTGCCTCCCAACTGCCGTGTCAGGCACCAGAAGCTGTATCTAACAATAAAAAAGTAAACTAAACTTGTGTTGACTCTCCTTGACTACTGCAAGTATTCATATCATCTAAACAGAGCCAAGGATTCCTCGTTCTGTATAAAAATCTGTAGCAGCAACACCCCGAGACATCTGCGCACTGAAAAGGGAATTTAACTCAGGGTTGTGCAAGCTAAGCTGAGAGCCAGACAGCTACAAATTAGGCATTACAATGCTAAATAGCAAAATACCTGTGCCCCTTTGTGGATCTAGTCATAAGATATAACTGAAAGAAAAAACACATAGGGGAATTAATAATTCTGTCTTCAGTGTGAGGACTGGACTTTGTGCTGTAAATACTACATGGAGTAACAAGCTGGTGGGAACAGTTAAGTTTGAAGAAAATACTGAATAGCAGCTCATTTGGTACTCAGCAGAAGTTAAAGGTTGTGCAGTAATACTAGTCTGCAAACAGGTTAATTAAAGACTGTATTAGTGCACCTGTCTGAAGGGGACAAATCAGTGTTGCTTAGGCAATCTTCATCACACCGTTTCCTAGGCTGCCACTGCCTGTCTTGCAACCTTGAAGCAGCCTTGGCATATGTTAATTTTCATTCTTTTTATGTCATATTATATAAACAAACCCTGTATTAAGGTTGACTTCAGATATTTGTATAAAAAAAGGAATTACCCTCTTTGTTTTATTTGAAGGATACATTATATCACCTTCCCTGTTCAAAGGACACACTCTAACCAAAGCTCGAATTTTCTCAGGATTTTAACTAAATCTGTCACTTAGCTTACAAATTAAAAATAATTAAAGATAGGGTCTCGTAAGAATTGTACTTCTGTGCCTGCTTACTTATGTCTGATTCCTTTCACTAACAAATTGCTAGTTTTCCATTGCTCACACTCTTTGTATATTTTGGACTTACACGGGAAAATTATGTTGTAGGCAAAAACAATTTATTCCCTGTTATAGCCAGAATTTTGTCTCTTAGAAATAATAGTTATTGCTTTCCTGTTTGCAGTCAGGGAAGGTGACTGCTTGTCTACAGGCAATTTTGTCAGGGACCAGCTGGTCACTACCAGAAGATGATTCCCTTTTCGTTTTTACTAATAGCTCAGAAGACATAGAAAGCCTTTGAGGAAGAAAGCTGCCATTTCATTGAAGCTTAGTATGGTGCGTATGATATCTTTGAACAGGAACGGCTGATGTTCCCAATTTTCAGAGCCAGAATGCTCTGGAAGATGGCTGCCATTTTATGAAGAGGGGGGACTTTATTACCATGTACCAGTACATAAAGAGTAGATAACAAGAAGATGGAGACTCCATTTTTACAAGGAGTTGCATGGACAAGAGGGGTAATGGACACAAGTTGATTCTGGAGAGATTTGGACTGAACTCCAGAAGAAATTTTTTTACCATGAGATCAATCAGACACTGGAACAATCTCCCAGGGGAAGTGGTGAATTCCCCTACATTGGTCAGTTTTAACAGTCAGCTTGACAGGGTGCTGACTCAACTCATTTAAAGTATACTTTTACCTTGAGAGGCTGGACTGAATGATCCCTGTGGTCCCTTCCAACCTGGTATTTGATGATTCTATGAGTTCAGTTAGTAAAAGTTGATAGCATTTAACAAAATAAATAAAATATGGAATGTTTGAGTTTTACTTTGTACTGTAAATAAGATAGAATAATCTGCCCTGGATACTTTCTTACCATGTGAACAAAATTCATTGTTCCTGCATGCATTTTTACAGAAATTTCAGCACATTTAACCTAGATAATCTTCCGTCCCAGATATGTGCTATCAGCAGGATAACAAATGACCTTACTTCCCAGGGTGGACATTCTGATCTACATCACAAGCCTCAGCTCCTCCTGACTGCTTCTATCTCCCTTTCAAACTTCAAATATTCCAAGTATTTTACATGGTTGATTCTTTCATCAACTAATAGCAAAAAATGAAATTGAAATGGTGATAAAAGGAAAGAAATATATATGTTTCCTACAGTTAAAAAAAAAAGGTTCAATAACAATGATCTTAAAAAGCTAGGAAATTTTTAAAAACCAGCCACTTTTCTAACAATATAGCGCTTTTGCGCTAACATAGACAAAATGCATATATTCTCACAATGAATTTCAGAAAAATTTCAGAATTTGGAAAAAAAAATGGGGGAAGCACACTGGCCACACATTAATCACAACACTCTTAGCCTGTGCACACAATGTCAATTCTGATGATTTATCAGTGTCTGCAATTCAGCTCTGTGTTGTTCTGGAAAAGAATAAGAGTCAATGTCAGGAATATATGTGGAAGTATAATATAAAAGCAGTCTCCATTTCTTCAGAGATATTAATCTCAGAATTCTTTATTTCAAAAAACTATTCAGAGTTTCATAAACAATTGTTACTCCTCATTTCCCCAGCTGACAGAAAAAAATAAATATGTAACACAATATTTGCTAAATTTTAAAGATTAATTTATATGTCTGTCATCGTAAAAAGTATGCAATAAGAAAAATACGGAATTCTAAGTATTTGAAAACATATACCATTATTAAAAATCAGAAATTATTCCTCTGTCAAGTACTGCGGTAGTTTAGAAAAGTATTTGATAAAAAAGTCATTCTCTGTATACCTCAGTTTTTATCTCTCTCATATGATGAGCTAATGATGTTTTATGGCAACTCCACTGACTTTTCCCTTTCCAATGCTAAAACAAGAAAATGCAGTGGAATGAAAAAGAAAAAAAAATCCCTTGTTTTCCTAAATCTTTATGGCTAGTGTTTGTTTTTAACTTAACTGAATAAAGGTTTTCCACATTTTTTGCATATGCTTATACATTTCCCTTGTTTTCCCCAATATAATTATTTTCCATTTCCTTAAAATTGCCACCTCGAAACAAGAACAAAGGTTCCTGAGGCAAATTTATGATAGTTCAAAACTCACTTTCCTTCTTCCTGACTGTCTGTCTTTATGAAATTGGAAGAAATGTAATTACGCTGGAGACCTCTAGCCTTCTGTCAAATGTGATTGAAATCAGCCGATAGCTTCAGATGTTTTCAGAGGAAGACAGAGCCATCCAAAGTCATAAACACTGAATAATTATACAACAACTCTTCCTTTAAAACACACAAAACAAAAAACCCCAATAAAACAACAAACTAACCAAGCAATCAAAACCAGTGTTACCTTAACAAATAAAATGGAAACTTTCTCATCTCTGAGCTATGTTTCAGAAGTATGAATTTCAAAAATTCTCCTTACTCCAGGAGACAGATTCATTTAAATTCAGTCAGTTTTAATGAGCACTATGAAAAGACTATGAACAAGATTCATTTTTATAAATCAGCCTGAACTTCCAACTTTCCCTCACATATTCTATTACTTTTTACGTATGTAATGCTATTTTAATATATGCTCTTAAAAAATAAATACAAACCCAAACCCACCATCTCAGTTGCTTTTAAAACCAGAACACATGTAAGTAATTTTCAAAGAACTCATTTTTTGTAAATTCAAAGTTAAAATAATTTGGATGAAACTCCTCCCAAGATTAACCTTTGTTCAAATCACAGCGCTCATAAATGACAGAAACGTTCCAAAATCTGCAAAGATAAATCTCGTCTTTGAAAATACTGAAAGCCTTCATTAAGCCTTAATATATGCTGTCAGTTTTAAACTAAATAATAGATGAGATTTTAACATAATCAGAAGAAAACTGCTGGTACCTGCCTCTGTTACTGTCACAGTTAAATTGACATGGTAATTTTAAAAATAATGCCTTCTCTAAGTCAGTTGAAGATTGACAAGCACCCACCATTTAGAAAACTTTTCTTCACATAGAAGGAAGCACCTTACTATGAATTTGCTGGTACAAACGAGCAAATATCTTTTCTGCTGGTCCACTGTGGGAGTAAAATTTGAGTGGCTGGGTTAAATAAATAAATATGAAAAACTCATATTAACACCTTTCTCTTGGTAAAATACTCTCTTGTTACAGTAATAATTTGCAAGTACTTCATTAGTTGTTACTTTGTTATTCTTGGCTGAATGGAAAAAATCTATCATAATTTTTATTAAATGTGCTTTTGAGGATTAGACTATATACTGTGCTTAAAACCTACACTTAGTATTCTATGTACTATGAGGATGAAGACTGCATAACGTAGATAACTAAAAAGCTACAACCTCAGGTCGCCCTCCGTATGACCTGGTATCTGAAAGGCCATACATAGTTTATAAGGGAAACAAAAATACTGATCATCTGTAGCCACTCTGGAGTCCCAGCATATCTGCTGGCTTCAGGTGCGCCTCTCTCCTCCTCTCCATACCCACATACAACCAAGGAGAAAAGAACCTGCTGCAGCTTCTTGACTGATGGACTCTCCCGTCCATTGTCATATCAACCCAGCGTGTTTAGATTCCTCTGTGCTGGACTGTCTGAGCATCGCCACTCACAGCACAACACTGTATCTGAATACTTTACAGAAACACCAACTAGTGCATGAGCCAATCCTCCTCCATTGAGGTTTCACTGTCTCCATGGGTGAGCTGACCTGCTGATATCCCCACATGCTTGTGCTCTTTCACTCTT
>NW_010179154.1:45035-57238 GCF_000695765.1 Mesitornis unicolor
CCTATTTCAAGTACTGCTGGCACTGCCTAGGATAAGAAACCAATGGCCAGCTGCTTCTTATGAGGGCTGGGCTGGATCTCTGTTGGCCCAAAGTCTTCCTAAAATTGTCTTACGAAACATTTAAGAGCTTTTATCCAAAGTGGCACTGGAAAAGACTTCCTCCATGTGAACTTAATAAAAACAAAATGAAACCAAGTTGTAACAAGTGGCAGAGGAGGTATGCCACCGATGTAAGTTCTATTTAGAAAGTGTTGCATGTCTCTTCTAGAAGGTAACCAGGTGATGGTTTCAAAGTCTGTTTTAAGATAGTCATGTTTTGTGCCTATCAGCTGCCACTGTTACAGACACATTTCACTATTTTAGCTGCAAAAAGGATTAAAATAGAATGTAATAATTTCAAGTACTTCAAAAGTAGCTTAGAGCTCTAGTTGCTGGATCACTTGATAAGACTAGAGAAAATATTTGAACACTCAAGGAAGGCAACAGAACTATGGATAATAAAATGCCATGACTCATAACCCTTTTTCATGATTACAGTTTATTTTTTGGTTTTGTAAAACAAAACAAGAAATTTACAACTGAATACACCTGCAAAGACTTCAAACACTCTGGGTTGAGTCCAGCCCCCGTGGGTTACATAAATGGATTAGGACCTGACCTTGAAGTCTGAAAATTCTTTCAGGTCATGCAAATAAACTACACATCTAGGCATGCAGCAATATAAAAATACTTTAAATAAAAACAAACTCCATAGTCTACCTATGAAATGAAATTTATTACTCCATCCTCCTGAGAATTTATGAGTGATGACAAAACATAGCACAGCCTCATTTCTCTTTTCAGCTTCCAAGGAAAATAAACAGGACTGACTAACTGAACAGGAAAAAGAAAGTTGCAATTAAATAGTAGGAATATTGTGTGGATATTCTCTTATATGCAACTGCTCTGTGAGCTTAAAAAGCTAAACTCACCATTAACAACCAAGATTCCTTCATGATTAGAGGGCCATGTCATCCTCCTATAGTAGACTAGTTACTAGGCTCTCAATTCTTCATTGACTTGACTGATTGGATAGATGGAAGAGAGAGTGCTGGTGTGCACGTGTACCTCTGTGCACCTGTATTTGTATGTACATTGTGTGCAAACGCATATGTGTAAGTAGAGAAGCCTCACATACTTAAATTTTAATCTATTTTTTTCCTAATTCAATAAGTGAAGGTGAAAAGGTTCTGCCTCTCCTTGGGCCGCCTTATGCTGAAGTCTTGACTATTATTGTTGCTTTGTGTCACATCTATCCATGTGGCACGTACTGCATATATCTAGCATTAATGCTTCATGAATATTGGGGAAGCAATTGCAATGTGAAACACAATGCATATTTCAGATGACACATGACTGATGTGTTTGGAGATCTGGGTTTATTATGTACTTGCAACATTCATCTACTACCAGAAAGCTGGTCTTTCCCTCTATTGCACTGACTAAAGCCAAAGAAGGAAAACAAATGTGCATTTTGAATGTATCTGATCTTTTACTGAAACAATGAATTAACGTTCTGTCATGTTTGTTTCCTACTGTCTTTCCCCAAAGACAAAGAACAGAGATTAAAAAAAAATACCTTTTGTTTCTGCTTCGAAATACGGAAGTTTCTTTTTAAAAAAGCTTTTCAAGCACCAAATCATTATTCGGCTTGGATTAAAAAAATCTAGTTTAATACCCCATTTTTGAAGTAGGACTTTTGCTATAAAAATTGTTCTATTCTTCTACTTTGTATCTCCAATTCTCTAAAGAGTATCCTTATTCTTTTACTATCTCCAAATGATTTAAAAGTTAAAATTTATAAGCAGTGACCCACATGCTAGTTAGAAGACAGTTTTTAAGATTGGAAGTATTTGCTGCCATATAATTTCTGCTGTAAGAATGCCCAGTTCTAGAAAGGTGGCTTCCTTTGATTTCTCTTTCTTCATAACAAAACAAAACAAAAAAAGGGAAAATGTCTCCCACCAGTACATTCACCCACATGATCTTGAAAAATGCTATTTATATCCAATGAGAAAAAAATTTTGGACTTTTTGGAAGCTCAAGAAATTTCAGTGAAGTTTACCTCCATTTTATTCAAAAGGTCATCTTTAAATAAACATTGAACACAGCATCGTTCTTATAGCAAAACAACATACCTGCTTATTTCCTACAAATATTGCATATAACTAGAGGAGAATAATTCTGTGTATCGCCCAAACCAAGGCAGCTCTAATGATAACATTTAAGTTGTTCTGAAAAAACTTTCAAGTGAAAGTAGAGAATAGAAATGACAAAAAGAAGACAGAAGTAGCCTTCAAAAGCCTAAGAAAATACAGGTATCTGAAATCATAGGGTTTTTGTTTTAATGACTTTAAAATTAAGAGCCTGCTTTTGTATCTTCCTTGCATGGAAAGATGTCTGGGCCATCTGTGCAGCTTCTCATGGCAACCCAGTGTGTGGATATGAGGAACTTCATGGACTTAGTTTGGAACAGGCTGTCTGGGAAGAGGCAGTCACTCCTCAGTCTCCGACCCACAAAGTTTTAAAACATTTTTTTTTAACAGCTTTTCTTTTATAGCTTATGAAACACGTTCCCCACTTGAGTCAAGTCCTGCTGCCTGGGTCTCCAGGGTAGGGAGAAGGTGAGGGGATCTGTTCTGTGTGCTGGTGGAGCTGCATGCCTTGCAATTCCTCGCCCACTAATAGCATAAGAAGCCCAAAGGTCCCACTGAGATCAGCCCACATGAAGAGCCTGCAACTCCTTACATAGGGATGCAGAAGAAATTGTGTGGGAAGTTTCTAATCTCTGAGTTAATTTAAGAAGCTGGTAGAAAAATATGAAACAGACTCCATCTCTAACTAGCTGTTGCTTTCAGGTAAAAATTCAAGCAAGGTAGTGCAGTTGTTCTACAGTCTCTCTGAGTTTTCCTACTGCTAAGAGAAAATTTTACCACTTGGAGAGATACTTACTTGGCAGAAAAATCTCAGGACCTTGATAAATTACTATATGTTAAATGGAAAAACCCCAGCAGCAACTGAAAACCAAACAAACATATTGCTAACTCACTTGGTCTCAAGCTCATCTGTTTACCATGCAGTGTCATAACTGGACATTTCAGCTTCTGTACTTCCATTTTCAGCCCTTACAAAAAGGGTACATTTTGCAGGGTAGAAAATGCTGCTTTCCTCTTTCCTTCTTCCTTCCTTTTATAGATGTTGCAGTGAGAAAAATAGAAAGCACACAGCCTGCTTATAGTTATATTTATTTATTGTATTTTCAGTGTAGTACTCTCTGAAATGAAACAGTTCTGTCATAAGGGGTAATGCTTCATAGTAAGAGAAAATAAAGGATTCGAACAAACTAACAATATAAGTACATCTCAATTCAGGTTATGCACAGATGCTGCTGAAATATCAAACCCACATGCAGTATTCAGAGAAAGAAGTTTCTTAATCCTTCAAAAGCAGACCTAGTAAATGAATAGCATGCATTGATAAACAAAAACAAATTTCAGAAAAAATTACATGATACAACTATCTTGTCAGCAATTGTAGAAAAAAGGAAAGTAGGTATCTCTTGGAACTAGTAAGCATTCCCAAACAAAACAGCTAATTGTAATTTAAATGAGGCCACAGGTGTTAGTTACCTAAATGCCTTCCTATGTGGCAGCTGCTTGTTGATTGGTTTTGGTGGACAGTTCTTCACATCAAGGAGCCCATCACAATTACTGCCTTTGTTGGCGGTCTTGGCATAAGCCAAGAACGGAACGGCCATCTATGCTCCCTCTGATGTGCAGCATGTTGATGAGGTTTGCTTATGCTGTACTTACTTGTTCAGTGGTTCAATAGTTGATTTTCATTCCCACACTTTACTATCCAGTAAACCTACACTCCCTTGAAAATATATATTCTTATCTAATCATGTCTGCCTCAATTAATCACTGTGCCCTTAAATAGCATCTCAGTCCTTGAAACTGAAAATGGGAGGTAAGCATCAACAAAACTTAAGTCTTACCTAAAAGTCAGCAGTTTTTAGGAAAGACAATGTGGAATGGCCAGCAGAGCTAAGAGATGTGAAGATATTCTTCAAGAAAAGGCAACAATGAATCATCCATTAAAAAAAATCCATGGTCATACAGACTATGCAGTGTTTTGCTAAATAAAGATGCTGTAACATACAATGCAAACACTTGCAGAAAATGAAGAGAGGAGAGAAAATTAAAAAAGCTGAAACCTCCCCACTGTCTTTGTTCAGGAACAGAACAGTAAGGATATCGCGGCTCAACCCAGAGACACAAATCTCTGTAAAGGCTGACTGATCCCTCACTTCTAAAACTACAATTTCGCTTTCTTAAGTGGCAGCATTCAATCATTTTCCTATACACGATAATAAAATACTGCACGCATGCACACATATTATGCACACACAAACAAAAATATACTACAGAGTAGCTTATGAAGAACTGTGATATTCTATGATCTTGACCAATTGTTATTAGTTCTGTTGCCTCCAATTGAAATTCTTCCTTGCCTTTCACATCATTCTACTTACACTTAAATCTTCAATAGAAATCTAAATTATGTGTAAATATAAGAATGCTAGGTCACTGTGTTGTGTTTCATAGGTGATTCCCAGCATTCACTTTAGGGTATTTCTAACGTTCTCATTACCAGAACATGTCCAATAATCTATGGCTATTTTAATGAAATATATGAAATATAAGAAAAGACATTCTTCCGTGGTATTTCTGAAAGTTCTTTTTCAGGAGCAAAGAAGAATTCTCAGAATATAAAAAAATAATAGAAAATAAAAGTAGGAATCACATGTACTCTTATACATGTCCTAAAGACCAGCATTACTGATCTCAAGTCTTCACTTGGTAAGCAGTAGTTGTAAGAATGTAGATTCTCTCTCAGCTCTCAGGCTTCTCAAATAAAGATAACAGCATCTATACACTCAGAAACAATGTGGTGAAAACAACTCAGCTGTCACTTCTGAATGTTTGAAATATGTGAAGTGTAATATAAGTGGTTAGTATTACTCTGGTGAGAGTCTTGATTTTCCATACAGACAGCTCTGGAGTACACTTTCTTGGTAACGGTACATTTTAATTTACTATGATGGTTTTGGCTATTGCTTTGTGAGATATTTTAGAATGTTTAGAGATTTCCCATGATAAGAATACTTCCATGTATTTATAATCTTTTGATTTTTTACATGTTAATTTGGTCAGTTACCACTTCTGGTTATTGATCTTCTGAGATAGTCACAATTCCACGCAAGTGCCTTCAACAAAATTGCATTATAAGAAAAAAACAAAGACAGTCACGAGGAAAAAAATAAGACTATTACAGTCATTTCCTAATCTCAAATGTACAATGACCATCAACAAAACAGATTAAGATGAAAAAATTCAGCCATGTTCAAATACAAATAAATTTGGTTTAAAATATCGTCTTGGGAAAACAAAGAAGTCTTTGAGCCACTAAAGAAAGTATTAATGAAATGGAAAATTACAACTTGAATTAATTTCTGTATTCAATGTGTGGGATCCCAACATAGTGGCAGTAGTACTCTGGAAAATACACAACTAAGCACTTTTATGGGGCAAAGAAGCATTTTTCAGGAGAACACAGACCAGAGGGCGTAACTTGGATTCCCTACTTGACCGCAGCTAGGCTTTGCTTTATGCTCACTAAATCCTTCTTCTTATCTTCCTGGCTTTTTTTGCCACAAACAGCCTTTTCCCCTCTCCTCTTTTTTCATCAGCTCAGCAGACAACTTCTCTCTCTTTTTGCCTTTATCTTAGGCTGCTTTTAACACATCTCTTCAATCATAATCCCGGATAAAAATGGAACTGGTATTCTCGTTTATTTGGTGAAATTTTGTTACACCCTTCCCACCTACCAGTACCTGGGAGCATTTTAACAAATCCTTAACTTTCTTGACTGGCTTTACAGCACTACGGTAACAAGAGAGAGAGGAAAGACTCTGCAGATTTACCACCTCTACTTGCAAGTGGGGAACTCTCTCTGCCTATTTCTCTCCCTGCCTGAACTGGTTATGAATTTTTCCACCAGTTTCCTCACCAGACTGTGCAGGGCTGCCACATAAGAGCCAAGTTACTTCAGTTGTCAAAACAAAATACAGTAGTGGGTCATGCCGATAGTTTTCCTCTCTGATCCTTTGACATTACGTCTATCCAGACTCAGGAATTTCATTTCCCAGTCTCCTAAAAATCTCCCAGCTCCGCTGATGGCAGCAGTGGAAGTCGACAGCTCCCAAGCCCCAAGCCTTGTACTGCAACTGTCAGAGACTGGCTTCACAGGTCTCCCAACAGCCTCACTGGGGCAGTCAGGAGCAGGGAATCACATCATTTTCATGAAAGGATTTCCTCTTCTCACTCCTGCTTTCCCCTTTCTTCCCAGATTCTAAACCACAGAGATTAGTGGTTTGTGTTTCATGTTTTTTTTCTCTTAAATAAAACTTTAAAACAAAAACCATGCTGAGTAGCCCTGCGGTAATCCATCCATGAGAAAGAAGAGAGAAACCCATATAGAGGGGAGGAAAACTTTCTACATTGCACAACATTGTATGACATCTATTAACTGTCAGAAAGAAAGGGGTATCTCTTTCCACCTGGCCTCGATTCAACAGCCCAGTCTTAAGTGAATGAAGTTGCTTTAATTCCACACATCTTTTAGCAAATCTGGATGCCTGTCACAAAATTACTAGAGGTTAAAACAGCAGGGTTAGCAACAGAGATAACAAACTAAATCTTGTTTGAGAAATCTCTGTATTCCTTCTGTCATGCAGAATCAACTTTATCAGTCATTAACTCTGTAACCTAAGCTACTTACCACACCTGTGGGCTTTCAAATGGAATCAAAGGAGTTAGTTTTGACCTTTAAATGACTGGGAAAAGGGTACTTGAGAGATACTGTTGTGTGATTGTGCTGCAGAGAAATTTGTGCTACAGCTCTGTCAGTTTAGTAAAGTGGGACCTCCTAGAAGGGCATTCACTGTCAAAGCCCCTTGACTCTGAAATTGGATGCCCCTTTAGCTTCCCAGCCTGGATTTATTGACTTTCTTATAATTATATTGGGTTGTCTTCTCTACTAGAAAACTGAAGGAGGCCTTTGAACATTAAAACTTGGGTTGATATTTTGAACAACTGAATGAAGACTATTGCTTTGTGATTCTTATAGGCAGTTGAGTCTTTTTAATGAAACTCTGTAACACCAAAATAAAGCACAGTAACATTTAATGTTAATCTTTCAGACTTCAGAAGCAGAAAATATTTATATACAATTGGAATAAAATTGTTTAAGGTGAAGAAAGCATTTCTTTGATTGGGAACATGGTATGACAAAGAAACACGTCCAAAGCTACATGTTTTAAAGGAATTGAAATAAGTCCTGTCGCAAAATTGGATTTTGGGTATAAAATGAGATAAAGTGAGTCATTAGGGAAACGGCAGCAAAAATTCCTGTTGATGAGGTAGTCTATCAAGTGAACTACCAAACTACTTTCTAGATGCTGAGACATGTATTAGTATCTGTCCCCCAGGTTGCTAAAAAGTAAATGCCAGAAGAAAATTGCTTAAAGAGCCAATTCCATTGTGCTCATTACTTGCAAGTAAATTCTGCATCTCCCCAGCACTGAGACGCAGGCAGGAGCTAAAGGTGTAAGCAGAAAGCGGTAATACATATGAACACAGAAATGCCTAGCCTTCCAGCCAAGCTAATCAGAGCTAATCTAAACTCATTCCCCTAGAAAATTAGTGTTACATTTTTTTCTCTCTACTTCCTGAAACAACCAGCCCTTAATCTGTCAACCAAGCCTGACAGTAACTCCCATCTTGGGGTGAGACAACATTTGATTCCTACATGTTAGTTTCAAATTAACTACCTGAAAACAGAAAATACAATTTGGGTTACGGAGGCTCCTCAAATATTTGTCATTTTAAACTTTACTACCTCTTTCATGATGGTCTACCTTTGTATATACACACTGATGTTTCTAAAGTGATGTTTTTAGGGACATGGTTTAGTGGCGGACTTGGCAGTGTTAGACTTACAGTTAGACTTGACGATCTTAAAGGTCTTTTCCAACCTAAAAGATTCTATAATTATAACCCAAGTCATTTTAGGTGCAGGTTTCAATTTGACAGCTGAAAAATTCTCTACTTAACAGCTTACAATTCCTCTCTGGAAAGAACACGGCTATGACAGGTGGATATAATGATGTAACTGCTTACTATTTAATGATATTTCATAACAATATCAAAATATATTTTGTCACCTTATGAAAAGTTAAACTGCAAAATAATTAAAATAATAAGCAAAATAATGAAATTGTATCTCCAATAAACTTTTGCATCTTTAAACCTTTCTTGCTTGATTGATACATTTATACCTTTCAGATTCTCCTCTAAAAATTAGTTACCATTAAAATATTTTGTAAAACTCTCCATGAAGCTACAAATACCTGTAACTTCATCCTCTTAGCTAGCTACTGTTACAATTTCATATTTGCTTTAAGAAATCAACCACAAACAATCCAAAAGAGAAGCTACTAATTTCAGTTACATTTACAATTATTTGTCTTCCCCAAATTGATCTAATAAAATGTACACAGAAATGTCTATGTCTTAAATTACCAGAAGCATTTCAAAGATCTTCTGACACTTCAATAACCAATACAAGTTTACTGTCAGAAAGGTCTACCGTGAAATCTAATAAGCCCTTACAGATTATTCTGAAAAAGATCAAGGAGCTAGGAAATTATGGTCATTTTCTTACAAATGGATAACTCAAAAGGTCTAACTTTCATTTGCAGCATTTTCATTATGCAAGTATTTATAAAAAGAGCTATTACATTTTCTTTCCATTCATTTTGTTTTACTTTGTCTGGATTACAGTTAAAGTGTGGTTTAAAAAATGCATTACTGTTTTAATAAACTATCACTGAAACTTCACCTAAATCAGCAGGGATAATGCTTACATTGGTTACAGCTGGAGTATTCTGTTGAAATACAGTTAGAGCTTGGCTGAAATTCAATTGTTTTTATATATTACTCTTATAAAATAAAATAAAATAAAATAAAATAAAATAAAATAAAACAAAACAACAAAACCTTACTGAATTATTCAGTCATTCATAATATACTTCACTACACCATTCTACAATGTTTCCTCAGTGGCTCCAATTCTGCCTCATAGAAAGCTGAACAGATAAAATTAATAAGGAACAGCTGAGTCTTGAACCAAAAGAAACTTTAAAGTCAGTTTGAAACAGTAAGTTTAAGAAAGTTTCTGCTTGATACTGTTTCATCTGCAAGTGAACCAAAATATTCAATTATTTTTTTTTACCAGATCAAATCAAGTTTTAAAAATTCCAGTTTTTTTATTCTCATCGTAACCTGCCTTTCCAAAGTAAAGGCTTAGACCTTCCTAATATGTTCCAGTTGATATGAAATTAAATGTGAAAAATGAAAGCAAAGCAGTGAGGGTCTAGATTCACATAACTACAGAAAGATGATTTAAACTAACTCCAGGGCTGGAGAAATTAAAATCAGAGACAGGTCTTGAACTTGCAGTTAAAATAGCATCTGCCAATACCACCTCCTGCTATTTTTTTCTTCTCACTCTCCAAGAAGAAATATTATTTTCCCTCATCTTAACATGCACCTCACATCTTTCTTTCCCTCTCAGAATGAAACATCTTTGGTTTTACTTCTTGCTCTGCACCATATTATTCCTCATTCCAAAGTGGACACTACAAGAACAACTCAGTGAGAAAGTTGTGCGGTTGACTGTTTCTAAAGGTCAAAGTTTGTGAAATAACTTGAGTATTATATAAGATACACATTTACTGACAGACCACCTCTAGTTTCCCCTAAAATAAGAAAAAAAAAAAGATAACCACAGCTTCCAGACTTTCCAGACAGTTTTAGCTTGTTATATAAATAGTTTTCAGCAATCTTTGAGTTCCTCTGTAATAAAGTTGCATGTACATGTCCCTGAAGGTGCATCTACACTGAACATAAAAGATATCCAGAAGTGACACTGAGCACTGAATCATCCCTGATCATCCACACTGCCTGTTACTTTGATCTCAGACTCTATTTTGGGGTGACCAAACCAGATCTTCCTAAACTAAAACCTCTGTCCATTCTTGGAGATAATTTACTCCCAGGTCTGTTCTAAAGAAACAGTATAAATGACATTAAACACAACTACCTCCCATCACCCATGACAGTCTCTCAACACTGCTGTGGCACATTTTGCTTCATCAGACATATCCCAGTCACAGCACAGAGCAGCACAGCAATAACTATATTCTCTGGTTCTCTAGTTTCCAGTTTCAGATGGTTATCTTGTCTTCCACTGAGAGGCAAGTGATATTTCAGGAAGTGCTTAGTGATATTTATTCTTCATTTTAAAATTAAATATATTCCCAGCTAGCAATCTACAAACTGCTCTAAAAAATTTTAGTTAAGTGTAACATTTTAATTATTATTTTTTGCCAGCTACTATGATTATATGCATTTTGGAATACACTTGAAAAAATCTTTTTTCAGGATCTTTTCTTTATATCATCAATTTTATATGACACTGGCCATTTCTGACTGATTATTAGCCCTCACATTGGGTAAATAAATCTAATATTGGAAAGACATTGACAGCAAATGCCCATAAATTAATCAATGACATGTTACCGTAGCATTATCTTTCAGCACAGACAGAAAGGAAGGATAAACTTTAATAGATTTAATTTTAAGTAGTTCTTCTTAAGACTGCAGTAATAGTTTAATGACAGATTTTAGAAGGAAAATGTGTGGAAAATGAAATAAAGCTGTCCTTAAAGACTGAAAGCTCACAGAATCTTGAAGAGTTCAGCAGTTGTCAATGCCAATAGAATTTAATGGAGTAGATACGAAGCAAAAGACAAAATCAATACGTAGGTGTTTGTGTTTCATTTCTTTGTAGTTGTCAAACCTTTGAAGTTGTTAAATAATGACTTATAGACTAAGAATAGATGTCTACTTTGACATTTCCTTAATGCCATGTCAAGAATCCAACTACTTACATGGAAAAAAATAAAAATCATATGACATGGAAAAGAAACTTGATTTCAGAACTATACGATGTTAAATTTACCCCGCTTAAGTCTTCGATTTTTTTATACAATGCAAACAAAATAATTTTAAGAAACGTTCTTAATTTCTAAACCCCTGCTGAGAAAACACAGCTTTCTCCCCATATAAATATTTTGAGACAAAGACACTTTAGCATGCCTGTACAGCATAAAAGAGAATCACTTTGTAGGCTTAAATGGTTCTACAATAGATAGAAGATCATTCTTTAGGGATTCTCTGTTGAAATGCTTCTCTGAAGTACATCTCACTCAATCCTGTAAGCGTAAACTAGCTCTGCAGTCAGTTAATAACATAGTCATCTTTTACTAACCGCATACAAAGCCACAGTCCCTCCATGAGAACTCTGAGTATTCAAAACTATGGGAGGAAGAGACTGTCCCCTCCCTACTATGTGCTTGCTTCCCTTCCACTGAACTTGGTACGAACTGTTTCCCAATGCCCTGCAGGACTGGGACGTGGCTTAGGTGAAACACTAACAAGTTTTGCTTCATGAGGAAGCTACCACCTTCTGAGTTAGAGGTTCTGTGCTCTGGAGCTCGGGCAAGTCAACTCAGCGGTGTTGTGAGTGTTGGGAGACCTATGTAAAAGGGGAAGTCAGGGTAGAATAAACCAAAATGTAAAGTAACCCCACTTTAACTCCCAGCTGACCAGCTCCATGGCTCTGATTCACGATCCCTGCCTGATCAAGTTGCATCAGCTGAAGAGGATACTGCCTGCCCATACCCCTCCTGCACCCTACAATTTGTTAAGTAAAATAAACCAACAGTTTGATAGACTTAATTTCTTCAATTGTTGCAGCTAAATCCTACAGGGGTTGTGAATCTGACCTCTCAAGTATCACGGCTCATCAACTCACATATTAAAACAAACTGAAATGCCTTGTGGTTTATGTTAATGTTACCATGGCTCTAGAGTGAAAATGCCACCAATTCATTGTCACCCTTCCTGGAGCAGAAGCTTTCATCAGAGGGACAGGGAGGATGGACACCAGCCGGATCCTCTTCAGCTGCCCAGCAG
>NW_010179154.1:57269-80891 GCF_000695765.1 Mesitornis unicolor
TCATGACTCAGAGCTCTTACTCTGACCTAGAAGCATCCTGTCTAGTTTGGGTTAATCTACTTTGTAAATGCAGCGTAAGTGTCACACTTTAAATTCACATCATAACTTATTCTGTATTCATCTCAATATTCAGAGATACATGAGAAAGTAACATTAATAATTTCAAATTTACATCAGAGTAAAAACTTTAAAAAATCCTTTTTATATAGGCATTGTGCAAGAGTATCAGAGTAAAGGAAGTGAAATGATCAGTAAGATTCAACCCTGAACCATTCTGCAGAGTGGAACAAGGTTAAAAACAGCCCTCTCTTTCCTTCAAAAAGAGAAAGAGGCAGGGTAAAGCAAAGGAGCAAGACCTTCTTTCCAGCTTTCTCTGTGCATTCAATACCATTGGTAGAATCTTGTAACTCTGACAGACATTTTATTCCTTCACATATTTCTGGAATGCTGAGGAGGACAGATTAGGCAGATTTATTTCCCTTCAAGGTCACTCCTTTACTGATCTGAAGGTAAAGTAAAAGCTCAGACTTCCAGAGTCTTATTGTATTCTGATTATTTGGATATTTAAGGAATTTAATTGATTTTAATTTAGACAAAACAGGCAGAATTTTGGAAGATAATTATCTTGTTGGGAAACCAATCTCTTAATACTGGCATTGATAAGTGAAGCCTATGGTTTGTGCTCTCAGTATTAGATTTCCACAACCGATTAGGCTAGGATGAGACTTATTTACAAGCACTCCGCAAAGGGTTTGTCAGAGAGGGTCACAAAAAATTTGTCATAATTCTGCCTATGCTTTCTGCAGTCTGCTTGACCTGGGATTTCCTAAAAATCTATTACAGGGTTCTGACAGAGGTACTGAAAATTGAATTGGCATAACTGAAATTCAATGTGGAGCTGATTTCGTATTTTAGATGCCTGAACTTCATTAGGGCTGTTCATTTTTCCATGACAGCACATATTTAAAACAAACACATTGCTGCATTGAATTGGTTGGGGTTTTTGGTGGCTTGTTTGTTGTTTTTTTGTTTTGTTTTCCTTCTGTTACTGAAGTCTCATTTTTCTTTTAGAAAATTTTGCAGAAATACAAACTGACGGGAATGAGACTCCAGAGAATATTTTGTCCTCCAGTAACATGTATGGATGAGATGACTTGCTGAGCACAATACCTTGTTAACAACTTTCAGGTTTTAAACAGAAGTAGGAGGTGGTTTAGTTTGCATGATGCTTGCTTTAAGAAACTACTGTGTAATCGGAACAAAATCTCCCACAGGAGAGACTCTTTATTAGCAAAGGAAGGAAGGCAGGCATTACCCCAGACATTTGATATAGAGGGTATGACAAGAGGAAGAACAAAGGAACAATTCAATACCACTTATTCTTGCTGTAGCTCTAGAAAGTGCTACAGGGAATAGCAGGCAGATCAGAAACCACTGCTGCTGAAGCATCTACCTAAGCAAAAGGACACAAGTAGCTGGTACAGGAGATGACAGCTAGTTGCAAGGCATATCCTCATCCCACGCTACCCACTGTTAGATGAGGATCAGAAATATCTCAGTTTCTTAGCTAGTAAGGACAGGCCTTTATTCCATCTTACAGTAAACATCTAATTTTTGCTGCTATGAAAGCTTTGATCACTGAGGCACCTTTGCAATTTCATGACTGTAGCTTCCAGAAAACACCCCAATACAAATGATAACATTTAACGCAATGATCTCCTGCTTCAGAGACAAGAACAGCCAGTTCAGGGTCACAAATGGATAATTACATTTCCAGACTTCCTTATTTCATGCTTTATCATCAGGACCTTGCTTGCTTTGCCAGCACCAGTTTTTGGTGCCAGTCAACAGAGAATATCAACAGTATGTGATGATTCACTTGACCATTTAACCAATCTAGCTCCATTAATCCCAATTAGAGCCCTGCATAAAGTTAGCTCTCAAGGGAGTACCTGTTCAGGAAGTAAAGGAATATAAATACATCAAAACTGTTACGCATGAGACTTGAAAAGTTCCACATTTTGGAAGTGCATGGAAAGACGTGCCAGCAAAGCTGCTACTTTCTTGCAGAAAGGGAGCAACCTTATGAATCTCCTGCTAGGCTGCTGGGCACTAAAAGTAAGGGAAAGATTTTGAGTCCTAAATCGTTATATAAAAAGCTTGTTCATTAATGTTATTAACTCAAATAAAATAAAATTGAAACACTGTAAGCTATCTGATTTCATGCTTTCATCACTGGCTAGTAGCCAGTTAATTACAGTGAATTAATTATGTATTATTTTTGTTGAATCTATCGACAATTTGCATTTGATGCAAATACTCCAGTTTTATAGAAGCAGAAGCAGCTATTCTTTATCTTTATCTCATACTAATTGCAATAACTCTTCTTAAGAAAAGTTTTTATATATCCCTAAAGGGGAGAAAATTTACAAATACGAGAGTTACTGAAAAACTCCAATGGACTCTGAAGGAGAATATAAGTTAAGTTTGAGGAGAATTGGCTAAACAATAGATTAAAAGGGTTTTATATGTTCTGCTGGTCAAGTCTACAGCTCTTTTCTATGCACTTTTGTTTGAAAACATATCAAAACATGGAACTAAAATAAAATTATATGACATAATCCAATTCCACAAAAAAGCACTGTAATTTGATCCTGGAATATTAAAATATGTCCATAGATATTTACAGTAAAAAACTAAATCATGTCGTTTTATTATTTTAGAACTTCCAGTGACAGCAATCAACCTTTTAGCTGCTCTTTTTGCATCAGCTTTTGATGACGTATGAATTTTACCATCACTGGTATTTGTTTCTTCCTCCTTGAACTTCCTGAGCTACAATTCTCTGCTAGCCCCAGTTCATCCCTAGTTGTCCTCCTGTCTTGCTGCTCTTGCAGCATGGTATTGAGTGAACCCTCCATCTCCCCAATGGCCTGCTCACCAGGCTGCTGATGCTGGCCCTGGTTCACTTCCTTCTCCAGCCATAACTCTCCCTTTGTTGTGATGAATTAGACCAGTATCTTCAGACAAATCATTCCCAAATGCACCTAGCCAACTCTACAGAATCTGATATTTCCAGCTGTCAAGCAGAAAACGTGCATTTGATGATAGCTTAAAGTGTAAGAATTGCACCTCTGTAGTAAAATAGGGAACACTAACAGTCATTCTATTTTACTTTAATGTTGTGTCTGTGTTCAAAACTCTCATTAAGCAATGCTGCACTTTTCCTTTGAGAACGATGCCTGTGGAATGCTTTTTCCTCAGGGTGGAACAAAAATATACATGAATCACCTTTATTTGTGAGATTACCTGCAGAAGTTCTTTGCACACTGTAAGATTAGGAAGTAATTTATATTTCATTTTGGCAGATCTGTATTCCACTTGACAAAAAGAGTAACATAAAACCACAATGTCTACATTATTTTGGGGTTGTTTTGGTTTTGGTTTTTGTCAGGGTTTTTTTTATCACCTCCATATAGCATTATAGACCTGTGCTCCAATTAAGCCAAAACTTTTGGTGATGTATGAAGACATGTCTAAATATTAAGAGAGTGCTTGATATGATGACTAGTTTGATGAGCAAAACAGAAGCTCTTTGGTAAAATGAGTAGCTGAACACACTAAGGAGACAGAGCTTACTTTAGTCAGTGCAAGTATACTGTCATTGTCATATCAAAATAAAGTTACTTGGAAGAGAGAGGGATACATCCTGAAAAAAAGATCCCAACAGTTTAATTTACCTTATTGTTCTTATGATACTAGCACTATAGACAATATTACTATGATTAAGTGAGTGAATCCCATGTTGAAGCATATTTGAGAAAATTTAAAGAGAGACTTACATTCATTTGCATTCTTCATTAAATTCATTTGCGTAGTTTCAAACTACCTGCAGTCCACTCATTTGTCACTTCTGTATTAACCAGTCGTCTATTTCCTCAAATACACTTCAAAAATTTCACTTCAGGTTCCCGCTACATATTAATTAACTGTTGAACTCTGTCTCTGCAAATAGCAGTTGATAAAGTGCAATCACATTCATCCAGAAGCATTAAATATCTTCCTTTCTCAGTACACGAGATAAAAAAAGTTTCCTACAGTGGATGTTTACTCTAATTTTAGGGTGATTTTAATCTTTTGTGTTTCAGCTTCTTTATCACCTTAATGCCACAGGTCTGTTTTGGGAAGAAAATCTCCACCTCTAGCCACAGACTGCCTCCCTGAGAACTTTTCTGAATTGACAATTTCTGCACGAAAGTAATACAGTATGTTTATTTCCAAGTCATTGAATTAATTTTAAAAGAAGAAAAAGAATGAGCAAAACCAGTGTGTCAAATTGTGACTATTTTTGAAGGCAAACTGTATCCTGGACTACATCAAAAGAAGTGTGGCCAGCAGGGCAAGGAAGGTGATTCTGCCCTTCTGCTCTGCTCTGGTGAGACCCCACCTGGAGTACTGTGTCCAGTTCTGGGGGCCCAAACACAAAAAGGACATCAAGCTGTTGGAGCAGGTCCAGAGGAGGGCAATGAAGATGATCAGAGGGCTGGAGCACCTCCTCTATGCAGGCTGAGAGAGTTGGGGCTATTCAGCTTGGAGAAGATAAGGCTTTAGGGGAGGTCCCTACTGCGGTGTTCCAGTACCTGAAGGGGGACTACAGAAAAGCTGGGGAGGGACTGTTTACCAGGGCAGGTAGTGATAGGATGAGGGGGAATGGCTTTAAACTGGAAGATGGTAGATTTAGAGTAGATATTAGGAAGAAATTAGTTACTGTGAGGGTGGTCAGGCACTGGAAGTGTTCAAGGCCAGGTTGGATGGGGGTTTGAGCAACTTGATATGGTGGGAGGTGTCCCTGTCCATGGCAGGAGAGTTGAAACTAGGTAAGCTTTAAGGTCCCTTCCCATTCTAACCATTCTATGATCTAAAATAACATTATACATTATCGTGTCTACAACAGATATAACGGAGAAGCTTTTCCCAAAATCTAACAGGTTTCCTTTTAAAATATATAGGGTTTTTTTGGTTTTTATGTTTGTTTGTTTGCTTGCTTTTGTTTTTTGGTTTTTGTTTTTTTTTTAATTAAGCAAATGGCTTCTCTGAAATTCTGAATATGTGTGAAAAGATGCATGGCTCTGTCTCTGTAAGCTCTCAAGTTTATAAGAAAACTGGGGAGAAAGGTCAATTTTACAAAATTTACAAGGTCATTTAGCAACAGAACAAGGGGTAATGGTTTTAAACCAGAAAAGGGTAGATTTAGGTTGGATATTAGGAAAAGGTTCTTCAATATGAGGGTGGTGAAACACTGGAACAGGTTGCCCAGAGAGGTGGTGGAGGCCCCATCCCTGGAGATATTCTAGGTCAGGCTTGATGGGGCTCTGAGCAGCCTGATCTGGTAACATTGTCCCTGCTCACTGCAGGGAGGTTGGACTGTATGACCTTTAAAGGTCCCTTTCAACCCAATACATTCTATGATTCTATGATTCCATGATTCTATATTAAAGATTGGGAATTGCTTCCTTTCTATCTCTAATGACAAAAACTTTTAAATTATAAGAAGAACAACAAACAAATATACTGCATTGGCTAAAAAATTCCTTCACGTCCCTGTTTAGACTTCTGTCTGATTTAAAAGATATGAAAATCATGCTGATCATGCTGGAGAATAGGCAGACTAAAAATTAAATAATGGCTTCAGTATTCAGTTCTATATATTCCAGTTACAATATTTTGAAAAACGTATAATATTAATTCAAAGTTGTTTTATTGAAGAAAGTCTATGAGTTCATTACAAAGCTGATTTCTCTACATCTGTATCGTCAACACTGTCAGATACAATTTCCAATTTCGATGACAAAACCAGAACATATCAGAAAGGCATTACTGTAACTTTTTTCTTATTAATAACAAATATTGGTGGAGAATATAAGCAACGTGAATGAAACTGAACTCACATAAATTAAAACTCCTGGAAAACAAGAATGTCTGACCACAAGAAGAAAGGATTGTTTGTAGTGAATGTATAGCTGAAAAAACATAATTTTTCCAAACATGACTTATGTGCCTCTGTGCCTCATGAATGAAAACTTGCATCATATAGTCAGACTGCCAAAGAAAACATGTAAAATCTTTAGTATCATAACTTCTTTATCTTAAGTAACTGGGAAATAATTTATTGCCATAATGGGGAAATGTATTTGTTGAAACTGTGTAAAATTTGATGTGTGGGGATTTTTATGGGGCAGTTCTGAATGAAGCCATGTAATATACATTTAATATGTCACCAGAAAAGCATAGCTTGAATATCATAATAGCTATCATTTGCATTTGTATTACTTAAGGCTACACTATAATAGAGGTAACAAAAATGGAGTCTAAATTTATCACTTTCTTCTCAATTCAACTTCATATTAAAAGAAATAAAATTAAAAGTGATCATTTTTCCTGTGTTCTCAAAAGGCAAAACTTGAAGTGGCCTTTCAAGTATTACTGAATTTCCCTGACAGTCCAGAGATTCATGTACCACCTAAGTATGGAAAGGGCTGTGCTGTCAATCCAAATCATACCATTCCCATGGAGTGATCCTTTGAGCAAAGATTTACAGCAGATTATAAATACCCTGCCTATTACAAAACAAAAACAGAGAGTGAGGATTAGAGAGAATTAGAAAGACAAAAAAAATGTGAAAGGAAGGAATGGGAAGGAAGGGATGAATGGGAAGTGAGGGAGGGAGGCAGAGAGGGAAGGAGGCAGGAAGGCAGGGAGGAAGGCAGGGAGGAAAGGAGGAAGGGAGGAAGGGAGGAAGGAAGGAAGGAAGCAAGGAAGCAAGCAAGCAAGCAAGCAAGCAAGCAAAATCTACAAAGAGAAGTGAAAAATAGCTTGTGTAACTACAAGAATCTTATGACTACATTGGAACTAATGGAAGCTTGCCAGGACTGGCACAAAATTAGTAATGTTATCTTCTTCCCAATAGTGGTAGCCACCACAAGTAAAAGGTGACAAGAACTGGAAGCCTTCCCAGAATTTAATTTTCTCAGGAAAGCACTCAGCAGATAATTCTATTAAATCCAAAAACATTGGATAAGAAAAATATAATCCCAAGTTTAAATTGCATGTCTGCATAGACTGTGCAAGGTGATTTTTTTTTTTTAAATAGGGCAACACAGAAAAAGAAGAATGGGTAACTTGCCTGAGAACAATCATTAAGGGTCTCGAGAGACAGAGAGGGAATTCTAGCAAATTTGAATCCAGCATTCTCTTTTGAACCTTGTAGTGCTTTTCCTATTTAAAGGTAATTTGTTTAGCATGCACAGTGAGGATGACATCCAACTAAAGTATGCAGCTTCTTATTAGAAATGTTTCATATGGCTTTTTAATAAATGCAGTATAGTAGGAAACTTCTTAATAGGTGATACTAAAAAAAAAATCAATTACATTTGCAAATCATAACAAATCATAGTTTAATTGCAAGATGTAATACCCTAAAAGGACTCTGCTGAATTTATTTTACCACTTGTTTCTAATTTTAACAGGTGGAAGCCATTCAAATAGAATTTAGTGTTAACTGATTATAAGTCCTCTATCTATTTATCTCTATATATTTGTGCCTGTAAGGTGCTTGGGAACTCTTTAGTAAGTAACATTGAATGTGAATACAAAGTATAAACACTGAGTAAAGAAAGTCATGCTGCCACTGGTAGCAATAAGATTGTCTTTGAGGTGGAGCAGTGGACCTTACCTGCGAGGTGACAAGGCCTACTTACAATGTTGTATTTATATGGAATCAATTATACATTGTATTTTGCAATAAAACAGAAGCTAGACAATGAAGTTGCTTAGTCTTCTCCAAATTTAAGTCTATTTCTCAAAGAACAGTCAAATGTCTATGTTTGTGTCAGGGGACAGGTGGGAGGAGGAATTAATTATAAATTCTATATTAAGATGTAGAAGCATCTCTACTAACTAGTGTAAGATGCTCAACCACCACCAAAAATTGAGAATTGTATAATACAGTTTAAAACAAACAAAAAAAGAGGCCACAATAAAAACCCCAAAAAGCATAAAACTTCCGCCTTAGCAAAATTCTACAAAGAAAACATAAATGAAAACAAATCATGCAGAATAGTACAAGCTAGTGGTTTTATTCCAAAATAGTTCTATTGTCTCTAAAACAAAAATCTATTTCCTCTTATCTCTCACAAACTTTGACGCATTTTCAGTTTAATGTCCTATCATTCTCTCCCAAGACTTTTAAAAACAATTCTTGTACAATCCAAATATATAAAAGTAGTCCTATAAATAACCACATCTGAAAGGAAGTATAAAAGGGATAAAAAGGCTGATGAAAATCTGTAAAGTTTTTTTGTCCTACAATGATAAGTGTATTAGAATTTAGTATTTAAAGAAAAATCTTTAGAAAAATCCACAAAAAAAATTGGAAAGTAAGAAACTATTAATAAATGTCTTAAGTCAATGGGTTTGAATTTTGCAAGTGCTCCTATCAAAGCATATAAAAATATTTCATGAATAATAATGAACTGACTCTAAAACCATTCTATGAGCTAATTCTGAGTAATGACTTATATAAACAAGTAGTTTTCCTTTAATTTAAAGTTTAAGGACTAGACACTTATCGATATTCTTGAGATATAAAATGACCTCACTGAGGAAGGGAGAGTAGTAGGTAGGGAGAGTAGACAGTGAAACAAAGTCTCCTGTGACAAAACAACAGGAAAAAAATATTATATGGAATTTTATTTTATGCTCAATATCACACATGTATGCATACACGTACCATAAAAGATATAAATGAAAGAAAACTTGCTTTGCTTCTATAATTACACAAGAGTCTATCAAATTAAAAGCAAATGAACTGCTACTACTTAATTGAGAGGAATGCTTTATATTTTCCTGAATTCAAAACTTTGTCTAACTTTAAACCATTAGATTAATAAGCTGGAGAATATTTAAGTATTTGCAGTTACTGTAATTTATTAAAATATCATGAAAACAGGAAATATGAATTAAATGGCTTTAAGAAGGGCAAGGCAATTTAACATTCATTACATATTAAGGTTAAATAGATGTAGAGTGGTATATATCCGTCATCCAGAAAGAAAAGGCAAGAAATTTGGAGGAAAGGGGGAATTAACCTTATCAACATCAATACAGGATGAAGTTTGTAGTCATTTTCCTACATATTATAACTACAATACCAGAGTTGTGTTAGGTACTGCAAGATGGTTAGAATTTTTGATAGCAACATACTGATAAATAGATGAGCTAGTAAAACAGTTCATGGTTTCTCATTTTTTTTTAAAGTGCAATCTGTTCCAGAAAGCACTAAAATAGAAGCTGGCAAATTCTTACTTTCTAAAGAATGTATAAGTAATTTTACATAGTGTTATATATAGCACACAAACTGCAAAAAGGTTTCCTTGACCAAGTTCTGACAAAACCATCTCTTCAAGTTCTAGTCAATTATACAGGAAATCTAATGAGTAAAAAATATCTTCAGTAATTAATGGATGTAAGTTTTCAAAATACATAAGTGCTTTTACAGTAATATGATTTCTATATAGTATATATCCCTATAATCCACAGTAAGTGGATTTTTTTCAAAAGGCTATTTTTTCAAAACAAGTACGCACTTATGAATGGATAACTTGTTTTTGGTTTTTTAGTCATGGTAAAAAAAAAACGCCTCCCTTAAATCCTGTTTAAAAAAGTGATTTTACGCCCCAGAAATGGAAATTTTAATTTGCAAAGGCACAAAGTTAGCAGATGTTTAGAAGGCTGTTCCAAACAAAACAGAATATATGTGTTAGTCTAAAAAAACCCTTATCAACACTGTTATTACTTATATAATCTTTGCCTGTAGTGATCTCCTCCCCAAAATGAGTTAAGGAGAATATTGCACATTTCTAGTTCCTATGGTTACAGAAAAGATTATATATGATAGTGCAAGTGGATCTTTATAGTTTTAAGTTCTTGAAAGTGAATGACTGATAGGATTTACTCTTCAAACATACATTCTCTAGACCGTTTGCCTTATTTTTATGCTTTACAGTTGCAAAATGTGTGTTGATGAGCGGAGGTTTGTGTAAATAAAATAATTAACACAGGAAAAGAGAGAATTCTTTTTTTTTAAAAAAAAAGTAGGTGTTTCAATACTGAAACTTAGAAGAACTGATATGGAAATTATTTGTCCAACTCAGCATATACTAAAACTAAATCTTAACAAAAAGAAGAGGCAAAAATACTTTTCCTCCCTCCATGACCCAAAGAATGGAAACCTGGCAAATGAATGGAAGATAGTAATTTCTATAATAATATCTTCCTAGAAAATAGAGAAATCAGAATAGTATAATTTGTAAAGGCGAAACACAGCACTGAAACATAACCTTACATATGAAGAATTCAAAAGGCCCATTAATATAGATTCAGTATTACTTAATAATCTTGCCATTCACTATGCAAGAATGGAAAAGTTTGAAAAAGCTAAGGTAAATCACTTGATTTTACACCAAAAAAAGACAAACAAAACAGTGTTATTTACTGAAAAATTAAATTATGGAATTTCCTAGAGGACAAGATCAACATTAAGGAGGATCCAGGACACTTAGAAACCTCTGATATCAAGTACTGTCAAGTATATTTTCTGAGGACAGAAAAGAAACAGCTTAGTCATGAGAACGCCAATGTTTCTGTCAATATTGATTTCCCAAAATAATCTTCAGAGCAGCGAGTTGTTGGATAATGTAGAACTCAGGGAAAAAATATTTAATCATTCCCTGCAAATCTAAATTCATTCCTTAAAAACTATAAGGGCTAGAGCAAGGTTTATTGCACATATAAAATAAATACCTGAAATGCACCCAAATGTGCTTTAGGAAATATCTTCCTACCTTAATAAAAAACAAGAACTTTGAGGATCAAATAATATCCTTTGTATGTATGGTACTTGGGGTTTATCATCAAGGGTTGGGGGAGAAGAGGAAATAACTTCAAAGTGAAATGATAAATCACTCTTATACAATATAAGTTAGTTTCAAAACTGACTTCTGCTGGACAGAGAAAAGTTTTCAATTTAATTATTTCTAATCGCTTGCCTTAGTTAATACTGTTTCCTGACCCTTTACCATCAAAAATTGGAAAAAACAAGTCATCTTGCTGCCAGTGAGTAAAACACACTGTGCACAGCAGAATATCAATTCAGCCTGCAAAGCTGGTTCCAGTCTCATTTGTTGTCTTTTTCTTTTTCTGGTGAAGTACATCATTAATGAAGACTACAGAAAAGCACAGTAATTTGTTTTTCATGTTAACCTCTTCAGCTCACTACTATGCACAGCAAGACAGACTGCAGCACTACTAGAATGCTGGCATTTAAATTACCCTGTTTCCTTCAGGTCTGCTCACTTTAAAAAAATGCTACGCAAGCAACAGATAAAGGTCATAATTTTGTCCAAATAATAGATAATTGAATCTACTTTCATTACAGTTTACTGGGAGCTCATATAGGATTATCATTTAAAGAAAATGTATTCACTGAAAGGTTCCCACAGCTGGAATCTCTGTTTAGCATTGTCACAATCTGAAGCCTAGGGTTAGGCTACAAAGACTGAGTCATTTGCTTTGTTAAAGACACAATTCTAAATTCACTTCACTCACTCTATTAAAATCACTTCTTCAAAATGGTTAAAAATTATGTGTATTAATTACCCAAGTAAAATTTACTATACATGATGCCTCAGTCTGGAAGGAGCTAGTAAAGCCTCCCCCCTGATTAATAAAGCATTATGTTTACTTTTCAATTTACCTAATAAATCTCCCAATTCCTTAAGTAGTAGCATAATTTTGAATTGCCTTCAAAAAGCAGAGGCTCACTTAGTGTTATTATTCCTTGATATTTCTGAAATAATCGAGAGCACTTCTGGGAGAGTTCTCAATAGAATTAATCTTTTTTTTCTCCTAGGTTGAAAAGTCATTCTGATTGCTTTCCTCTTGAGCAGAATAGTTTCAGGCTCCTGCATCAAGTGGTGGCTCTTTTTGGAGAACTCCAAAGCCTGAGCTGGGAACTGACTTGCATCAAATGTATCAGCTACTCCAAGACTTGTCAAACCATCAACGAGCCCTCCTTTGTCACAGATGACAGAGCTGTGGAACAAGGTTTCCTTCCTATCATCACCACAGCCTTTCTGCAGGCTGAGGAAGGAGGTGGGCTTTACTGACCTCACGGTCTGAGATGGTCCTTTTTTGAAAACTTAATTTCTTCAGTGACAAAGAGGATTTTCTTGTGCCAGCCCCAGGGGTTTGGAGGTGTGTGTGAAGGTAAAGACGGAAAGGCTGGTAGTGTGAAGGGGAGATAAACTCTAAAAATTAGATCATAAAACTATTATCAAGGCTAACAAACACCTTTTTCCAAAGGAGAAGAAACATAATCATCAGGGACTTTATGAGACACATCTTTCCACCCTGTGCCAGACAGGCAGAATAGATTGGAGACAAGCCTCTGCCCCGCATGCCCAAATAACTATTCTGTGTGTGATGATCCTGTCAGCTACAAATACAATCTACTTTGTAAACAACAATAAAGGTCGGGAAGACCTACTCTGAGCATAAATACTATGAAATGATCTCTACAGGGTTCTCCAAATATTTTTGTGTACCACAGTTGTACCCCCACGGGGATCTGAGGTGCTGATGCAACATGAAGGAGAAATTTTTTTCAGTTTGGGACTATACATCCTTGACACTGGAACTTCTGAGGCCAAAGTGAGAGAGGAAGTATTGGTATGTATGTTGATGATGATAAGGATATATTCTTTTAAAGTAGCATAAGAATCAAGAGTAAAGCAACAATCTATGAAAATAAGATACAAGGCTAAGACCAATTGGGCAGAAAGGTTTGCATATGTTTATTATTTCTCTAGAAAGAATCACAACTTGTTTTTTGTTAGCGCTACAACATTTAAATGGAAGGCCTTTTACAGAAACATGAAGGACTTTTTTCTCTGCTCTTAGGAATGTATAATCCATATAATTTTTTTTTAAAAAAAGTGGGGAGTATATTTTCCTAAGCCTTTACATACATATATATTTAATCTTGCACACAGAGAATACACACTAAGTTGACTAAAGATGCCAAGCAACTTTAGGGATAGAATATTCAGTTCTGAAATATAAATCATCAAGGAACAGATAGTCTTTGGCATTCCCTTGCGTTTGTATTCTTTGTTCGTTGTTGCTGGTTGTCTGTCTCAGTGGCTTCCTGGGATTGATGCTCAGACATCCAACTGTTCTTCCATACTTCTCTGGGCTTGCATATGAACTTCATAAATGCATATTTCAATGTGCCAGATACAACAATTTATTCTCCCCATTTTAACATTCTGTGTGAGATATCTTTTGTATTTTCTACTCAAATGTTTTCCATTTCAATAAGCCAAACTGATTATTTATCAGACAATTTATTCTAAAGTAACCTGAAAAACATTCCAGTATATAAAATAAAATAAAACCAAAGCAAAATAGAATACCTGAGAGAGAAATTTGAAAATTGAAGCTCCTACATCTTGGTAAAAAGAAGAGTGCAAGCTTTTTGTAGAAAAACTAACTAAAAGAGTTAACTATTTTCCTGGAATCTCCCGGATCAGGCAGGAAGGAGAGAAATACAGGGCAACATTAATGGCTGCACTTAGGGGAATCTGAAAACACTTTCTGAAGAAACATTACATTTGAAGATAAAATAGAAAATAAAAACACTTACTAGACGAATGGTTAATGACGCAAAGCAGTAATTAAAGAACAAAAAATACATCTATTTTTTTTCCCAGTTCTCTGTTATAATTACTTTCTATAGTTAGCTGGTTAACTAACTTCCCTTATTTGACTGGACATGAAGAATCAACAAAACTGTCAAGAGGATGTCAGGATAAAGATAGTACCCAAAATGATGTACATACACCCTGTCTTTCACATGTAGACACACAAATAGATACATTCTTTTACACCCAAGGAAGCAGAAGGAATCATTTAGTATTACTTGGCTTATTTAAAAAATAAATTAGAAAATTCATAATGCATGTACTGAGTAGTGTTGCAACAAACAAGACTTAAGCCTTATTTCTCACTTCTGAAAATAATAAAATACTAGAGAAGGACACAGTAAGTTCTTATTTAACATGAAAACTTAAAATTATTACAAGAAGAAATATCAGCTTTCCCGTGAATGCTACTTCATCAATATTTTAATATAACATAAACAGAAAAGTTGAAGAATATTTTAATTTTACATGAGACACAAATGACATTTTTAAGAAGGAGAACAAGTCTCAGAAGAAAAAGTTTTAGGGAAAAAAAAGTTTCGACTTCCATACAAATTATGCTTTGTGGAACTGAAAAACAGAGTAGTAGGTAGTAGAGTAGTAAGTAACACATTACCCGTAAAGGGGGGATAGCACATTACAAAGCTTTGAGAAAAGAATAGCTGGATTGTAGTAGAACATCTCTTATGTTCTACTATAGATATTATGTTCTATTAAAGATAGTACTCAATATTTAAAATATGACTGCCTTAAAAATATTTGTTAAAACCCAATTACAGGTCCTCAAGCAACTATAATTCATTCACTTCCCTTTGCAATAGCACTATTTCAGGTGTTGAAAAACTGCTCTGACAGTCAGCTATCAACTTTTCGTTTACGGCTTTTGCTCCACTGCATCTAATTCAGATGATGTGTCACTTTTCATGTAAATTTATACTTTTCACATGTCTTAACTGCCAGATATACTTATGATGCTTTCCAGGACATCAAAAGTATTAGGTAATATGAAAATATTATTCAGTCTATCTCTCAATTACAAAGAAAAATAGTTTGGTTTTCACACTGTCGATTAACGAATAAATAACGTCGTTCAGGCAACATTAAAATTGCCTGCAAACCTCAAATTTGTACAGTGGATTATGACTGTTTGAAAAGCTGTATCTTCACACAGATATACTTGAACTGCTGTCTGATTGTGGAAGAACACATCTTAGGATCACTCCTACCTCTGTGAAAGTCATCCCTATCTCCAACTAGGAACAAATTTATCTGCTCATTCAATTTTGCTATACTGATTGGCATGCCTTTCTGTCCTGATAGTACTGTTCTCCAGTGTGTGTTTTCCTTTATCAAAACAGTTCAGTCTATAGCCCTGTTTTCTGAGAAACAGAATGAAATAAGAACCTTCTTAAAAATAAACTCTGGGACTACATAGAAGTGCATGTTAGAATGGCATATTAAAAGCAGCATTCATGAAAAACACACAAAATATTATTTAACATTCTGGGAATTAAATTGAAAAAATCTATAAAGAAACTGTCTCCATTCGATGACTTACAACTTCAAAATTTTATAATTAAAATAATAATAAATAATAATTTTTTAAAAGGGAGGCTGGGCAAAATTGTTGAGTTATTCTGGGAGTGGTTCTGTTGCCCAAAAAAAGGTGTCCCATGCCCAAAGACTGGTGTTCTGTGCTATATGAGAGACTTGAGGGTATCCTGCCTGCTGCCCAGCTACTAATCCAGACTCAGGCCTCCCACAGGCCTTGTGGCACATCTATCAACCCTGTGCAGATCTCCAGGCTGCATTACAGTGTCTTACATGGCATTAGATTCCTATCATTAAGCAACTGAACGAAGTTTAAATACATTCTGCAAAAGAAAGTTTTGTGATTTTTTTTTTTTTTTAATTTTTCTGGGGGACTATATAACCATTCATCATTTAGTCCCTGTTAAAAGCAGATTATTTTGTATTTAAACATACTGTCTACAATTTTACATCCTGAATTATAAAGGTTATTTTTTGGTTTGATTTTGACCAACAACAATCTTTTTAATTGCCAATATATTTTGCAGTGTGGAAATTCTTTTTATAAGACTCTTGCAATTAGGAATAATTTGTTGTCAAAGGAGTCTTTCTGCTTGATCCAATTCTTTATGCACTATTTCCTATTTCCTAAATTGGAGTTGGATGAGGATGTTTCTTTCAAACAGTTATCTAACAAGAGATAAGTTGGAAAATATTCATCTTATGTTAAATTTTATCTAGTAATACGTGCACAAACAAACCTCCCAAAAAAGGATCAGAGTTGAAATGAAGCCTTGTTTGCCATACAGAAAAAGAGAACCAAGGGATATTGCAAACTTAATACATTCTTCAAAGTGCAAGATCTTATCCAATTAAAGAGAAGAGTAAAAGGGAACTGCCTGCCTCTTCAGTGAGGATTTATTTCTCACTTGACTTGGTCAAAATACAGATAGGAAAGAGAACAAGATCCTGAACTGATGTACATCCTTATGGCTCCATCAAAACAAAAAAATAAACAGATTTCACTGCATTTCAGGATTAGCCCTTAAAAGATCAAAACTTAACAGATTTTTATCCCTGAAACAACCCAAACAAACCAAAAGAAAACAAAAAAAACCTTAGTACCCTTAAAATCTGCTCCACTGGAGTTCTTACTCATAAGAAAGATGGTCTGAATGTAGTATCACATAGCATTGGTTCAAAAGACGAACGTTTTTCTTTCAGCAAGCCGATTTGCCTTCAAAGACTGAAATGGTTACACTGAGACAAACCAATTAATCAGAAAACTGCTTTTGCTTTGAGGGTGATACCTCTCCAGTCACTACTCTGCTTTCAGGAACTTCACAGCTGGTTGAGAAGACATGCAAATTCTCCAACAAGATTGCACTGTAAACACTTTTTAATCTTTTGTGCAGGGCTACACAGACTAAATTACCAAATAAAATGTTGCTTGTATTGGGATGAAATACCTTACAGCACATAAAATGATCCTTTTTTCACAGGGAAGTCTGCAAGGAGTCTGAGGCTTAACTGCTGCATCATAAATTCCCACTGAAGATAGAAGTTGTACTGCTGTGGCACATAAACCTATTCATATTCACTACGTTATTTTCAATGGGAAATATCCATGAGCCACGAAATTACTCTAATCATTTTTTAGTGTGGTTGTTGTACAAAATTATCATAGAATAAGTTCTGAAAATATGTACAGGGTTTTTTGTTGTTGTCATTATTTGTTTTTTTACTATTTCAGATATCTTTCTTCTTGATTATTTTCTTTTACTGCTTTCTCTTTCCTGGTGTAATTCATAAATGCAGGGAAGCACATTTTCAGCTGAATTATCTAAATTGACAACAGTGTCAGCAATTCAGTGGTGGCTGTAGACAGAGGCAGGGTCTGGTGAAGAAAGCCAAAGATAAACTAGTAAGCACAGCAAGAGAAAGACTTCTTTAAGCTGACTTTTTTTTCCCATATGACCATGAGTTGCAGAGGGTCTAGTTTACTCCTGACCTGAATGCAGAGATCAATAAGTTAAGTGATTAAATTGCTCCAGGGGAGTGGTTGGTTTATTTCCCTACTTTCAGTAAACCCAGGTTAGCCAATTGCTGGTCCACAGAGGATGCTGGACTTCATTTGTGCGGGCTGGAGTGGGAAAGGAAGCAGTCTTCATATGCCTTTAAGAGATTTTATTTGAACCTTACAATTTTTGCTGTGGCTAAGAAAATGCAGAGAAAAATTAAGGATTTTTACACCCAATAATTTGCTGTTTTCCTGTTAAAAAGGTTTTGAGGTTGGGTTTAGCTTAATTTTTTTCTTTTTTTCCTTTCCTTTTAATGAAGTTCAAACTCCAATTTTTAAACTAACCTGAGTGTCTTTATTACAATACCTCCTAAAAATCTGATATGCTTTAGATACATTCATATTTTGAGACCAATCAAGCTAGTATGTACAAGTACTGGCCAAAAAAAAAATAAATAAATTAAATTTGAAAATTCACATTTTGTTTTTTTTGAGAGGTTGGGAGTGGTAAATTGAATAAACTGACTAAATAGTTATTATAGAAATTTTATTAAAAGTAATTGTGTGATTATTTGTGCTCTCTAGAAAACTGTGGGGCTTACAGAAGAAGGCTGTGTTTTAAATGTCAGTTGTCTGATAGAGTTTTCTCTGCCATGATATCATAGGGAAAAAACCACAAAGAATGCCAAAGTTGTGAAGGGGATCTTTGAGCTATGACTAAAGATGCCCCCGGACCCTAAGCAGTAGGCTCCAAATGCATACTCCGGACACCCAAACAATATAACTTCTTCACAGAATCACAGAATGTTAGGAGTTGGAAGGGACCTCGAAAGATCATCCAGTCCAACCCCCCTGCCAGGGACACCCACGTGTCCAGGCCGGTTTTGAATGTCTCCAGAGAAGGAGACTCCACAACCTCTCTGGGCAGCCTGGTCCAGTGCTCTGGCACCCTCACAATGAAGAAGTTTTTCCTATGCTCCAGCTTGCACCCATTGCCCCTTGTGCTATCACTGGACATCACAGAGAAAAGCCTGGCTCCTTCCTCCTGACACTCGCTCTTTACAAATTTATAAACATTAATGAGGTCACCCTTCAGTCTCCTCTTCTCCAAGTTAGTCTTCCCTCCGCATTTTCTTATCTGCAGTATCATTTGTACAGATTTTACAGCTTGTACATTAAGGATTTTCATAGCCAAAGCAGATACCCTACACTAATTTATTGAAATATGGACAACACAACCCTATACACCGGATTGTATCTGTCTCAGTATGGTGCTGCTGGACTCAACATTTGGCTATAAACGTACCCAAGACTGACATAATACTTTAGTCCACTGTACAAGCAACTATGCTGCTGTACTGGGAAAAAAATCCATTGCTGTGCTTCCGTATCTTCTAATCCAGACATTTGGTCAGAGGATGACAAAACAGGCTGGGTGGATATCAATAACAGTTAAAGCTCCTGAATGCCAGAGCATTCCGTTATTAACTTAAGGGCAGGAAAATATCATGACAGCAATTAATTTAAACTGCTAGTAGAAAATACATAGGGGTTTCTAGCTGATAATGTTTTCTGCTTTCTGTCACATTAAGAGAAAATGATAATCTTCTGTCAACTGGAAATAATAGCATCCAGGTAATCAAACTTCTATTAACAGCATAAGAAAGCAAAAAGTAAAAAAACCAAATATACAAAAAATAATAAAAAACCAAACAACAATCACAAAACTAAAGCATCCTGAAATTTAGATTTTAATGTTTTAAATAAATATTTACCATGATGTTATACTTAATAATTATCATTCATAATTATATAAAAGTAAGGCAAATACTTGCTGGAAAGTGTAACCTTGAAAAAAGACTGCACTGAAAGTCTTTAACTTAACTACTATAAGACATCAAACTAAAATACTTTTAACCTACTTTCCAGATTTATTTAGAAAAGAAAATGGGGAAAAGAACCAAAAATACTAACCAATCAAAAAACTTCTGTTTTACAAAGCTAAGTTCAGGAGTAAGATTGTTTTGACAGCTATACTGCTTTTCTGTTTAAGAAAATGTTAACTATCAGTTTAGCTGGTTAAGTGCTATTTAAAGACTATTACTGATTCACATAGATTATGATGGAACTAATCAGAAATAACAGTGACTTAAATTTACCACATTATTCTTTAGATGCCTCATGTTCCTTTAAGGAGTTGTTAAAATGTATTTTTAAATTATTTCTTTCTTTCTTTCTTTCTCAATTAAGATGAAAATTTAACCTAAGCTTAAAAAGTTATTTGTATTGACACTCCTCTAAAATTCTATTATGTCCAGATTAAATAGACAAATATTCCCTGCAAGCCTCCAGCTCAAGTAAGATGATTTCCTATCATCCTCAGATGATCCACATTTAATGCAACAAGAACAACACAGTGCTTATACTGTTTACATGAAAGTTTAAACAGAAATGTCTAATAATATATAAATACATGCAAGTCTATTTTGATTGACTTAGAAAACATTGTATTCAGATAAGACAGGAGTGGAAAATAATTTCAGTAAAAATTATTGACTTTGCTTTCAGTTTTTGCATTAAAATGCAGGAAAGTAAGGGAGGAGGGGGGTGATGTTTGACTCCTTTGGCATATTTTTTTTTACATATAAAACACAAAAATGGAACAGGGTGGATTTTGAGGGCAAAATATTCCTTTCACTTCATTCCAAGTACCCTATGTGAAATTACAGCATCAATAATAAATGCTTTCCAAAGGGTATAGATGTTATCCACACAATGAAACTGTGAAGATGAATCCTAAATCTACAGCAAGGAGAAAAAACAAAAAGCATAAATCTCATGCTGCTCAGAAGGATGGAGGTAAGGGGGAGTAAACATTCTGAAGAGAAAAAAAGAGGTAATGTTAGCATTAGAAAATTAAATAAGCATCTGAAGCATTATAATTTTTGCAACAGCATAAAAGCCAGATGATGTCAAAGCAAAGACTTACAAGGTTCAAAGAAACTAGTATCCAAAGAAGTTGGTATTAGTCAGAAATTAAAATAAGCTAAAATCTGTTCTCATTTAAAACACCTTATTTAAAAAAAATATTCACTTAGTTATTAATTCCATCAGCTACAATTTTCACACTAGTATGAAAATAAAATTTTATTTTCTTCCTCAGCAATTTACCTAAAGTATTTCCATTGAAATAGCTGTAAAATTCTGGCTTATTCTCAGAGATGAACTAAACAGGTAAGAAAAAGTTGAAAAAAGTGATGCCTCTGTATTTCTTAAGATGTGCAGCAAATTAATAATCACTTTAGAGGAACTGTGCTTTTTCCAGTGCTTCTTCTTAAAGCCAATAATACATTAAAGCAGTACTGAGAAACAGGAGAAGGATGCAGAATAAAGAGGGTATGAATATAATTACTAAATCAATATGAAGTAATTCATCAATATCTATCAAGTCTAGTAAGAAAAAGGGTACTGTAATGAACATGCAGTGCCACTTACACCAGTACACTTTATATAAAAACACATAGCCTTTATCTGAAATTGTAACAACGCTAAAATTATACCTCCAAACATATATTTATATTATGCAATGTATTTTTCAGCATGGATACATTTTAAAGGCAAACTCTTTTCTTTGTCCTAGACAAACATCCACTGGAAATTGATTTACAACTTCCTTTACTGTTGGCGAAACAGTTTCTTCACAAAGATCACATCTCCAGGGATTGAGATTGATTGTTTCACACAATATATGGTGACAAAAAGATTTACAGTTTTTGATCAGAGCTACTAGTACAGGCATAGGCGCTGGGTGGTATTACTTCAAAGACAGTGTGCATTTTAAGATGAATTGGGTCCTAAGGATGACCTCTGGTGAGTTACCACACTTAAAGTGTAAAGTCACAATTTGTTCTGGCATTGTTTCATTGCCAGAGTCTGGCTCTTCACGTCATACATTTAATAAAAAGCTGCTAGAAAAATATGTTTCTGTGACTACATAAGCATAAAATATGGAGGACTGAACCTTGCACAGCAAAAACACAAAGACAAAATCCAAACTACGGGGGTTTTAACTTTTTTTTTTTTTTAACTCCCAGAAATGAATAAGAAAAGTAATAGGGGTCAAAATACTACTTTTTGTACCTGAAAACGAGACAGTTCATTTTATAAAGAGGAAATACATAAAAATGAGTTTGATTGCTACAGGATTAGCTTAGAATTCTGCAACTTCACTTCTGTATAAAACCATACCTTTCTTTTAACAGAACTGTCAAAGGAGCAGATGTAGTATGCTTCTTTTGGAGAGTTCAGCCCGAAATCAAGCAAATCAAACTAATCTCTGCTTTTTCTTTTTTTTTTTCCTTTTTTTTTTTAATATGTAGAAATATCTTCCTTTTTTTATGATCCTCATCCATAATGGCTTAAGAAGCAATTCTTTCTCTTCAATCATTCCTCATAAGTCCTGGGCCAACATTTAATAATTCATTTATTCTCCAGAGACATGTTGAGACTGCTAATTAGTTAAGAGATGGATTTTATGCATTACTTGATGTGTGTCTATGCCAGACAGATGTGTACAGAGTTATAATATTCACACCTTTAAAACTGTCATATGCTCTAGCAGCTTATGCTTAAATAAATTAAGTAAATACAGAATATAATAAATAAAGCTTTTTCTTTTCCACAAGCTTTCAAATAATTTGAAATTGCTTAGAAAGCCATTGGAGACAAATGGATATGTTTAAAAGCATTTAAAGATTTTAAAAAAGAAGGATTTGTTCCAAATATATTAATTATAAATGACACCTCTATTTAACGTATATAACTAATACGTAGTTATGTCAGATACACTCAAAAAAGTTAATTTAAAATTATTTATTAAAAAAAAACTTACGATGGAACTTTAATAAGTTATTTTAAATTACAGATGAGAATAGGTTATGATTTTTCTTTGGACTGGTGTAGTTTCCCTTCTTTAATTATTTTACTCCTAAGTAGGCATCATCAGACTGTGCTGAATACTTGAATCTCTTTCAGAGCACACTTCTCAAATGTTCATAGCCTGCCTCTTTCGATAATCAATTTTTGAGGGAACTGAATGCTTCACATGTATTTTGTTTTCACATAGTTCTGTTTAGAAAGAACCACCTTCTCACTCTTAATTAATTTTATACACTCATATATTTGTATTTCATGTTCAACATTAAGCCGCCTTCACCTGTCAAATAACCACGCACCGTTTCAAGAGAAATATGCATTTTCACGTACAGCAGCTGTCTTAACAACTGCCAGAAAGATGAATCAGAATCAGTATGATTGTCTTGCCTTTAAAAAATATTTTATTTAATTTATTATAATAATTATAACAATTTAATATGTTAATTAATTATACTTTCCTAAAAGTATTTATACTACAATTATAATGCATTTTGAATGAAAACATCTAATAATCTTTTCCTTTATCTTTAATTTGTTTTCTGCATTGATAGGCATAATCAATAATTCATCAATTCGTGAATTCATAAGTATGCCTCTCGTAACACGTTCTTTTCAAATTTTTATTTTTCTGACATAATGAAATGAATTCCCATCATACTAACTAGCATATCTGAATGTTTTCCTGCTCTCAGTTTCAAAGCACCACCTGCATAATGTAAGGTTCTCTTCAAATGAGCTTTTAGGAGTAGACTTCCAAGAAAGACCAGAAGAGATTACCAATTATAAGCAGAATATTAAAGCTATTTCCTTAAAACTGGCACGTCAGAAGAATTTTTGGTCAACTAAGTAGAAGTTCTAAACGCTACAGTGACTGAGAAGAGATACGCTTAGAGGATTAACAGTTTTCCATGCCAGAACTTCCAGGGTGTACTCAAGACCATGTAGGATGGAAGGACCCTGGTACAGCAGAGGAGAAAGCTGAAGATGATGCACCCCAAAGGGGAAAAAGACTTGTAGCTGTTGTGTCAGGGGACAGTGAGACACTTCACACAGCCAGCGACAGTGAGAAGGTTAATAATCCTGTCTCACTCTCAAAACTCCCTCTTGTAACAGAAGCAGCCTTCATCCCCATCAACTAGAGGGTCAGAGTAAATTGTGGTGGCAATCATGCTAATTATCATGTTTTCTTTTGGTATAAAGGAAGACACTCTCTCTGATCTCCTGAATGGGGAATATGCTATTGTCACATGGAGTCACAGTGAGAGCAACGAGACTACAGACAGGAAGTCTGTCCATTATCTTCCAGCAGTCCTGGCT